>NW_026705870.1:0-300000 GCF_029867415.1 Vicia villosa | reverse complement strand
TCTACTATGCCATATTCTCTCCAAGTAGTTAACCTTTGATGCATTGTCGAAGGCACAACAGCAACCCCATGGATCCATTCCCTTCCGAGCAAGAGATTATAATTTGCTTTCGCAGGTATGACCATAAACATAGTTGGCCTTGTGACTGATCCCACCATGAGATTCACTTGGACAACTCCCAAAGTTTGCCCTATTTTGCCTTCATAGTTAGACAAAACCATATTATATGGCCTTATATCAGTTTCGAACATACCTATTCTTTTCAGCATGTATTGGGGCACTAGGTTCACTGCTTCCCCTCCATCTACCAGGACTTTATAAATTCCAACATTTTCAATCTTAGCCCTTATGTAGAGTGGCTTCAAATGGATTCGCATACCTTCATCAGGTCTTTCAAAGAAGGCATTCTGCTCTTCGACTGCACCATTGTTCAGCACGTAGTAACACATAGGTCTGTGTTTTGCCATCTCTTCGACGCCGGCTTCTTCAAAGTCTTCTACTTCAGTTTCTTTATTAAACTCATAAGGGAGTACAGATACCACATTGTAGTTCATGTTTATAGATGATACCCCATCAGAGTCAAAATCATTTGTCATTCTATCATCTTCTTTCCAGAGGTTGGAATGACCCCTTTCCTCTTCTTTTTCATTTTCAGAATCGAACAACTTGCGCTCGAGCGGAGGTTTACTTGTCCTTGCCCCCTGCATTGGGATTTGATTGCTACTTGTCTCCCCAACCTCCCTTGGTTTGACTTCCCTTTGGGCTTTCTTCATTCTCTGATGCCTTCTCCATTGGGATCTAGACATAGGGTTCTTACCTTTGTAGTTTTCCAACCTATACATCTCTCGATTGGAAGTCTGGAATTGCTTTCTATATGCCATTGCAGTTCTTCCTCCTTGATCCCAACTTCGCCATTTGTCAGTTCTGGCACCAGCATGCATCCATCTATCCTTGGGTATGTTTGCAGGAACCTTGAATGTAACTCTTCGAGCTCTAGGGTGTGGGCTATCAGGCCTTCTCGACGGGGTTCTATTATCAAACCCAAATAAGTTAGGACGAAGCCCCTGAGTCTCCCGGCTCATGTAAAGATACGCCCTTTCGAATGATCCTGCCATCAGTTCGTCATAGACTGCACCACATCTAGGGCATAGCGAGACTTCAGAATTGTCACTATGGCACCTAACCAAAAGCCCAACCAAGCTTTCTTCAGACCTTGGGTACACTTTCAACAATAGGTTTCCTACTCTCCAAGGTTACTCTAACCTTTCTCGCAAAGCCCTTTCGAAATTGGCCTGGATCCTCCGATTTGTCATAATTGAACATCTTGGGCACATCATCCCTTTTGCACCATTCTTCATATGGAAATTCCAAAGATAATCCTTCAAACTGTTTCCCCTTGGCGGAATCTCAAGGTTTGCTTTCTCCCACATCAACCATTTTTCTAGTTCTTCGATTTCAGATAAGGGACGTCTAGCATTGACCATGTTAACAACCGTCAGAGGGACTTCAGAAATCTGTATTTGTTGAAGCTTCATCGTGAGGTCTTTAGTAGCCTCACTTGTTTCTCCTTTCGGATCTTCAGTCACTTCAGCATCGAAAGATCCTTCAACATCAGTATTGAGGATCGGATTGTCACTTAGGCTTTCTGTAGCCTTCTTTCCATCTGAAATTGTCTTTGATCCAGCAGCATGAATTTCAGACACTTCCACCATGTTGACATCAAATGGTTCACACAAATTAGTGTCAGCCACGTTGAAAAGATCGGCGTCAACCTTCATAGGGTTCTTACTTTTGTCAGCGAATTTCAAACGTCCATCGTTGATAGCATTCTGGATTAGATCCCTGAAAAGAAAACATTGTGAGGTTTTGTGGCCTAGGAAACCATGATATTTACAAAAACCTCTCTTCTTCCGTTGTTCCAACGGAGGAATTTTAGAATTTGGAGGCACTATCATTTGGCCATCTTTTACCAGTAAATCAAATATTTCGTCACACTTAGTGACATCAAACGTATAGGTTTTTTTGGGAAATCTATCACTTTTATCATTATCTACTGGATTCCTTCCATTAGAAGGGGTGAGTAATTTACAAGCATAGGGTGGCGCTTCCTTTAACTCGGCAAGATCTATTTCGACCTCTTCCATGTCGCACGAGTCTTCGAAGGGTTCGCCATCAACTTCGTCTGCTTCGACGTATGCTACTCTTTCCTTCTTATAACTCTTATTAGCCCTGGCCTTTTCTGCTTTCAACCGTTTGACTTGTTGAACTCTATCTGCCAACTGGGCCATATCTCTCAGGTATTGAGTATCCAGTTTCTTTCGGATTGAATAATCTAGGCCACCTGCAGCCATTTCGACTAATTCATGCTCCGGAACAGTCGTGAAGCATCTTGATTTCAACAAACGGAACCTGTTTAAGTAATCGTCAATAGACTCCGAGAATTTCCTCTTGATGCTAGCCAGTTCTTTCAAACTTATCTTGGTTTGACCCATGTAAAATTGTTCATGGAATAATCTCTCCAAGTGGGCCCATGCATCTATAGAATTTGGAGGTAAAGTAGTAAACCAAACAAACGCATTTTTTGTCAGCGAACTAGGGAAGTATTTAATCCTTAAATCCTCATTCCCTGCTAAATCTCCGGCTTCTGTCAGATACCTAGCAATATGTTCTACTGTTGATTCATTCGTGTCTCCTGAAAACTTAGTAAATTTTGGCACTTTGGTGCCCCTAGGCAACTCTGTTTGCATGATATAATCCGCTATGGGAGATGTATAATTTGGACGTCGAAGCCCAGTACTGAGGCTATTATTTGCCATACCTCTCTCTATCATGGCAGTTAAATTATTTTCTGTGGTTAAGTTTTCTCTCCTGACTCTCTGAACTACTTCGTCTGGGTGTTCGTCCCTACCTACTATCCTTAATCTGGGCCTTTCTTCCTCAAACTCTTGTTGAACGGGGATAGTTCTTCGGTTCGAAGGCTCTAAATCTATTATCTGATTCCTTTCAACCGTTGTTGTTCTCTGTGGAGGAATTACGCCGGCGGTGGTTGCACCAGACGGAGGAGTCACGCCAACAGTGGTTGCACCAGACGGAGTCACCGCATTTTGGATACGTTCTAGAACGGGTTCTCCTTCTCGATAGGAGGATTGGTTATTTCTCCGTTTGGGTTGTGGAACACCCATGAAGTCTGCCATTTGATTCATTTGGGAAGATATTTTTTGAAAAGTTTCCGCACTCTCTCGACTAGAATTAGAGATATTTATTGCTAGTGGATGCAAGATTGACGATAATTCTCAGGCTAGGGTTCCTAACATATCGTGATTACTTGCGTCCATCTCTTGTCGGAATGCTGCTTGATTGCTTGTCGTAAAATTGGGTATTTGGGCGGAGAAGCCAGTGTTTTGTGCGCTTCGTCCTGCTGAACCAACATTTGGCGAAAATGCTGTGGTGTTTGTAGTATACGTGGGTGCTGCCCCCCGTGTACCTGTCATGTATGGATTTGGCATGCCATATTGACTATTTGATCTCCATTCGAACGCGGATGACCCTGGGGTAAATAACTGATTTCCATCATTCGACGATGAGGGTGCGGTAGTCGATATTGAAATTGGATTAGTCCCTGTCGTTGATGTATTATTTTCAGGTATAGCCTGGGAACTATCCATGGGTCTTGACCCAGTCGGACCCGGTATCTCTTGCGCTCCTTGAGTAGAAGTCGAAACATGCATGGAATTTGCCGCTCCGGTTCCTAACCCTTGTGGGGGGTCTTGATCTCCCCCTGCACTGGCCGTAACGACCATTTTCTTGTTGTACCTTCGTTTGGGAATCGGTTTTGCACTGTCGGTTAATTTACCGTTCCTAAGGCTCATACAAGGTCTTGATATTTTCTAGACAAAACAAAACAATCGATTAATAACGATCTGTTTGACACTGTCCCACTGGGCATGCCAATTTGTTTACGGTGATTTCCGGTAAACAACCGTTAGTCTTCCAAACTATAATAAATATGATTTGGTTACTCGCAGGATCGACTAGATTGATCCTAGGACATAGTCAAATAGATTGTTATTCATGATGATTCGAATTATGTCTGTGATTGGTGTGTCTCGAAAATAAGAAATGCTTGATCAAACAAATAAAGATTAGCAATCACTTTGTTATACACATAAATATAACATCAGCGAAAAGCAATTTAAAGATAAAATATAAGACCAAACTGTAAAAGTGCAAGAATCTTAAAGTGCAGAAAAGTAAAGTGCTTCGAAGATAAATGACATGAAAATAAAGAGTGCCGGAATGTAAATAACAGAAAATAGAAGAAAGCGTAATAATGTCGAAAAATACTTGAATAAAGGAAAATACACATATATTTAAATTGGTGTTGGTGTCATACGTACATTTCTCAGCGAACTCTTTCTCTTAACACTTGATACTTGAGCAATATGTGAGTGATTTGTACAAAAATGAACACACGGAATCCTAACATTAAGACCCTTATTTATACTAATTTCGACCCTAACGGTCCTAGACTAATCTAATGCCACGTTGCCTATAGAAAATCCAGGGATGCCATCTGTCTTCGTGCGG
Source organism: Vicia villosa (assembly GCF_029867415.1). Classification (NCBI taxonomy): domain Eukaryota; kingdom Viridiplantae; phylum Streptophyta; class Magnoliopsida; order Fabales; family Fabaceae; genus Vicia; species Vicia villosa. Next base: position 295,413 of record NW_026705870.1, on the reverse strand, counting down.
TTACATAAATTGTTTCGAAATTCAAATCATCTCGCCTAAATTCTCCTTCGACGCGTGGCAACATAATTACAATCGAGAACGCCACGAAAACATGCTAAGCTTCAGTACTTCGCATATTTCGCAAAAAACGTCTAAGTCCCAAAGACTATTCTTCTCAAATTTAGCTTCGGTGCTCACTATCTTTGTCCCAACTTAAACATCATTCTCGAAGCATGGCCATTAGTAGCCATTCCCTATCTTCAAAGATGGTCATCAGTAACCATCTCCTTCGAATTTCAGACCTTCGAAGGACATTTCTTCCTAAACGAAATCTTCAGCTAACACCATGATGATCGCAGGATGAATTTGCTTTGATCTTTGTTTGTTAAAGAAGGGGAAGCTTGGTTCCCACAGACGGCGCCGCTGATCGTACCTGATCAGAAGGATCGTCAAGGCCTGCTCGGAACTGGGTCTTTGAGAAGTGAAAGGGGGGTGTACCTGCAAGGTACTCCGATGCCAAAGTAAGAAAACGAGCAAGGGAGTGCAAGTACGAGCTAAAAGTTAGAAGAGATTGAATACTTGACCCTCTGGTGAAAGAGGGTATTTATAGCCCCTAGCGTTGGGGCATGATCTCGCTACTGGGCTGGATTTCCAGGTCCAACTAGGAGTTTGCCAAGTTTCCTAGGCGGAAATATCGGAGATGCGTGAGTGCTCTCCGTCCTGGTCAACCACTCCGAAGTTTAAGGGAGACACGGTCTTTTGGGGACCACGTGGACTCTGCATTATTCGGGGGGTTGGATATTAAGTAACCCTACGAGGAGTAGGGTCCTCGGTAGGGAGGGTGCTCGCGGGGAGCGCTTATGCCGGGCCCCAGATAGCTCGTGGGGAGCGCTTATGCCGGGCACGGATTAGACGAGCATTGCTTTTCCCTTTGTGGGCCATGGGATGGTTTGGACCCGCGAGGTTAAGTGGGCCGAAAGTAGATTGGACCGAATCTTGGCCCAGTCCAGAATAAAAATTTATATTATCCATTGTTTGATGTTTGCACTATTAAATATTTAATATTTACACTATTTAATTATTAATTAGGTAAATTGATTTTGAAAGGTCTTACTATGTGTCGCACGCTCGCGAAAATGAACAGCAGAGTCGCCACTAACATATCTATCCTAAAAGGAAAGGAACGTCAGCAAACCTAAAACGAATAAGAGCGAGGTCTTTTGACCAGAGGTAGGGTACAGGAGTCGTTTACGCAAGGGGAAGGTACTAGCACCCCTCACGCCCATTGTACTCGATGGTATCCATCTATGTTTGTTGCTATCTAAAGGGTGTGTACTATAAATCTAAAGCTTAATGTTAAAGGAATGCATGCAAAAGAAAAAATAGAAAACACGGGGAAAATAAGGGTTATAAATAGTTGTGCTCGCTTAGGCCCCGCGACCTAATGCCTACGTATCCTTTTCAGGAATCAGAGTGTCGTAGTTCGGCTCTTTAGTTTTTGTTTGTTTTTGTGTTTTTTAGATGAACAGTTACATTCGCTCTCCGCTGCTCGACCTTTGGAGTCTTAAGCTGGGAATGGAGCGGAAATAACGTGTCCGATTAGGAGAAAGAATGCCTCAGAGGCGAGATAGAGAAGAGAGAGATTTGTCGAGCGTTTCGGGTGTACCCCTTAAACAAGGGAGACTCGAATTACTCTTGTTGGTGTTTTTTAAGATTGGGAACTTCCACTCAAGTGATCCCCTTAAACAAGAGGGACGAGAGTTTCCATTCCCTTTTTATTAGTCTGACCTTTATTAAGCATTTTTTAGGTGTTTTCTTTGTATCTTTTAAGGGAAATTAAAACAAGTATTGGTTAAGTGTTTTAAAGTTGAAAAGGAAAAGAAATGGGAAACTAGCCTAATATGAATTAGCTAGCCTAATGTTAAAATGGGAATTTCTATATCCTAATGTTATCATGGTTTCTACCTAAAGTCTTAGGATTAAAAGAGACATGAAAATAAAGTCACAATTATAAGCAAAGATTAAGAATGATACAATGGTGCAAAAATTACACACAAGCATGAAGTAACAAGTAAAAAATATAGTACAAAAATGAGATAAAATACTACTATTTTTATTGATTATTATGAGAGGAATTGGATTACAAATCAAGTAAAAAGACTAGAACAATTAGCCTAAAACTAATATTTTTATAGATTATTATATGGCAAAAATTGTGTCAAAGTCTAAAAACATAGGAGAAAAATCTAAGTAAAAACCTAAATTCTACTAATTTTTTAATATGAATCAGGGGGTGCTAATTGAATTCATGGTGGGTTGAATAACAATGGCGCTGGGCCCAGGGTGATGTTTTTGTTCAAGGATTTGTGTATACAATAAGAAGGGAGTACATGGGCTCAATGGGGGTGAGATAGCAATTAGGTACAGGTCCAACATTGTTATGATTTCAGATTTTAAGACTAGTTCAGATTTTTTTGTTTAATTCAAATTAATCTTATATTAAAGCTCAATTAATCTTAATTAAAGAAACAATTAATATTAATTAAAATTGATAAAAGAAAAAAGGGGAATTAGGGTTCGTCAATTGCGACGATTCAGTTTCTTCAGACTTTCTCCCTCAAACGGCGCGGTGAACATCGCTCTTGTCTCCGATCAAAAAAATACAGCGCCGCCGTGAATCGAACCACGAGCGTTGCTCGCCCTCGCCTCTCATCTCAACCTCAAATCCTAATTCGTATCTCTCTCAGATTTACCCAATAGGACCCTAAGTTCTACATTGATTGAGAATGATATGATCTATGAAGAACAACGAAGACTCAGTAGCGTACCTGGAATGAAGATCGTGAGTGAACGAACAGAAGACCAGAGGGGAGACAATAATCTTCCGATTGAATGCGAAATAAACGCGAAGACAATAAAGTTCTTCAGGTAACCTCTGCTCTTTTGTTCTTCAGATTCGTTCACTTCTTTCGTCTTCTATCTTCCATTCTTGATTGTATGTCTGAATCGTTGTTGAGAGAAAATATTGGGAGTCTGTTGTTTCTGAGCAATGATGAGACCTGTTATTGATTGCGTGAGGTGAGGATTGAGAGGCTATGCTTCACCTCTTTCAGAGCTTGATCAATGCTCTGAAGAGATTGGTTGAAGAAGCTTTGAATGAGTTTGGTTATGGAGGAGATGGGAAAATTCAGAGAGAGTGGGAGAAGGAGGTGTGAATACAAGATCACACTCACAAAGATGTTTTTGATTCATGGCAAACTCAACAACCATACAAGCAACAAGGCACAAGCAAAAGAACTCAAAGAAAAGCAAGCATTGGTAACTTATGACAGAGCAGGTCGACCTACTATGCATATAGGTCGACTAAACACAAGCAAAACAAGAAGAATGCAGAAAAGCAACAGCTAGGTCGACCTACTGTCAACCCAGGTCGACCTAAAAAGGAGAAAATTTCATACACTTCTGCTAGGTCGACCCACACATCAACTAGGTCGACCTAAACTGAAGAAATGTCCCAAACGCATTTGAAGAGAATTCTGGTCGACCTACTTCCCTAACAGGTCGACCTAATTGGGAACAAATATCATTCATAGCTAATGCACCTCTGCTAGGTCGACCTAAGCACTACAAGAGGTCGACCTAATTGATCAAAAATACCAAAATTTCTGGTTTTCTCTGCTCCAACTGATAAGCTCTCATATATATATTGTCCAAGGTTCATTATCGCATTACAACACCAACGACTGAAAGATACACAAAGGCTTCTCATCTTCGTTCTTCATCATCTCCAACACAATTACACATAATCATTCTTGCGTTGAGGGTTAGTGATCGAGTTCGATAACGTCCATGGAACGGAATTGAAGATTCCTAGTGGGTGAAGATTTGTGGGGTTTTTGGTGAATAAAATCCGAGGGTTTTGTCCTCCAAGATAGGTGATTCTTGGGGGTTTTTATCAAGAGGTTTCATCAAGGATCCATTTGAGTGTGAAGATTGAAGAACAAGGGTTCAAGGCAATTCAAGACACTACAGAAAAGGGATCAAGTGAAGCTCTTGGGACACCTTGATCTGGCTCAAGATTAAGGGGGAAGAAGATTCAAAGGATCGACAAATTTGGTTTATTGTTTATTGCTTTGTTTTCTTCTTTGTATAAACTACTTTCAACATTAATGGAAGATTTCCCAATTTCAATTTGGAATTGGGGGCAGACGTAGTCGTAGCAAGGACGATCGACGAACTGCCTGAACAAATATCGTGTTCTTGTCACTTTTATCTTTTCATTTACGTTCTGTTCATACTTGGTCATAATTGCAAAATTGATTAACGATTCAAGTGTTAAAATTGTGAATTAAGATTCTGCATAAACATCACAATTCACCACATCTTGAATCATCATCAATTTGAACATTATCACCAAGTGTTTGTCTTTTTGCTTATTCCATTATTACTGCATTGCAAACCAAAGTTTGTCAATTTAGAAGTTAATTGATTTTCAGCTGTGAAACGTATTGATTCGATAACATATCACTTCATCGTTAATCTCAATTATCTTGTGGTTTTGTCACATATACGACCCTTGCAATAACGGTCCGGAATAGACGCAAGTCGATTCATAACCGCTTTCGCTTTAGTTCGAAATAATTCCGAAAAACTCTGTGAGATCTATTCACCCCCCCTCTAGATCCTTAGGCCAGCGTCTAAAAAGTGGCATCAAGAGCTTGGTTAATTCCGTGCTACGTGAAACACTTATTGGAAAGATGGCTTCCGGACCTAAAGGGGCTCACAATAGAGCTCCAGTTTTCAACGGTGAAAACTATGGCTATTGGAAGGATTGTATATGTGTCCATATCAATGCTATTGATAGGAACATCTGGACAACTATTGTTAATGGTCCCTTTCAGATCACCATAACAAATGCAGCTGGTGCAGTTGTCCCAAAACCAGAAAATACTTGGGATGCTGAAGATGAAAAGAGACATCCATACGATTGGAAAGCGAGAAACATTCTAATCTCAGCTCTAGGAGTTGATGAATACTATCGCGTTTCCCATTGTAGATCCGCTAAAGCTATATGGGGCACATTGCAAGTTGCCCACGAGGGAACGGATGATGTCAAACTAGTTAGGATCAATACGTTAACTCAAGAGTTCGAACTGTTCCACAAGGAAGATGGTGAATCCATCGAAAACATGCAGAAGAGATTCGTTCATCTGAAAAATCGGTTAAATTCTCTTGATAGACCTGTTTCCAATGCAGTTGCTACTAACAAAATCTTAAGATGTTTGAACAGGGAATGGCAACCCAAGGTTACAGCAATAAAGGAAGCAAATGATCTAAACACCTTAGACATTACCACTCTCTTTGGTAAACTAGAGGAACATGAACAACACCTTAAATGCCTTGACATGCATGAGAAAAGGGCAAAGAAAGAAAAGAACATGGAGAAAGAGGTAGAGAAGAAGTCAATAGCTCTAAAGGCTTCAACCTCCAAGACCTCAAGACAAGAGCTAAAGGATAGTGATACAAGTGATGACGAAGACTCCGATGATGAGGAAATGGAATTGTTTGTGCGAAGATACAACAAATATCTAAAGAAAAATGGAGCAAAACATTCTGACAAAGGCTTGATCAACTATAGAAAGCAATCAAACAAGTTCAAACAAGATGACAACAACAAAGGAAAAATCAAAGGCCCTTGCTTTAATTGTGGGAAAGCCGGTCACTACAAACCGGATTGTCCATACCTTAAGAAGGAAAAAGAGAAGAACCAAAGCAAAGGTCATAACAAATCTAAAAGAGCCTACATAGCATGGGAAAGTGATTCATCTAGTGAAAGCTCATCAAGCGATGAAGAAGAATCAACAAACTTATGTTTTATGGCTCATCAATACAAGAAAAAGAAATCTGTAAGTCATCTTAAACCTGAACTCGTAGATAAGGTATCTCATTCTCAACTAAAACTTGCTTTTGAAAAATTACATAGAGATGCAATTGAAGCTTTCAAACTTTTGGCCTCAAATAAGAAAATCTTTTCATATCTTGAATCAAAAGTTGAGAAAACCGAAAAGGATATGGAAGCTTTAAAACAATCTATGCTAGACATTCAAAAGGATAAAGATGAAATAGATCCTACATCATGGTTTGGTTGTGAGACATGTCACATTTGGCAAAAAGAAGTAAGAAATCTAAAAGCCAGATTAGACAAGGCTCTACAACCAAAAGTGACTTTTGCGGTTGATCCAAATAAGTTCAAAAGATCGTATACTCCTTTATATAGTAAATACACTTTTGTACCAAAAGTATCAACTAGCAAAACAACATATTCTCATCATATTACCTGTCATTATTGTTGCAAAAAGGGTCATACCATTGAAAAATGCAAATTTATGAGGATTTTAGTTCCTAAAGGAGTATTTCAATGGTTTCCTAAGTGCAACAATTTCTGTACTCACCACATAGGACCCAATGAAGATTGGGGACCTTCCACTCTAAATTAATTTTGCAGGAAAAGTGTCTTGACATCGCCGAAAGGTGGTGGTCCCTTGATAGTTGATGCTCAAGACACATAAAGGGAGACATATCACTTTCGGTATGTCATCTATGAAGACAACAATCGAAGAACTATACTTGGCAAAGGAAATGTAGGTGACCTGGCCACCACTAATGTATAAGATATATCACAAATACAAGTTAACCCGAAAAACACAAAGGACGCATTACTTGATGAGCAATTGGCAAATTGCATTGCAAGGAAATTTAAACCTATTCTAAGCAGAATAATGTTTGGGACCCTGTCCCGCATCCGGGAGAACATCAAGTAATCGATACTAGATGAGTTTTTCGCAAAATCAAGCAACCAAGACATGAAACATTTTATCAAGACAATTCATCATCAAATCTTGGATTGTGGCACACTAACAAGCGGATCCCACACAATGATGACAAAACACCTACACATTGAGAAAGCGGTAACATGTTTATTGTTCACTTCCAAAAAAATTATTGATACTATAATATGCTATTAATTAACATGCTTATAGTGACTTCATGTATGTTTATCCATATATCTCAATTACATATATGTGTCTATAATCTCCATTCATAACATATCATGTTTTGGGCATACAAGCAAGTAACTAAGCATAAATCCATCATATAGTAACATCCCTAAGGCATTTCAAACAATTGAAGCAACTTAGGTCGACCTACCTTACATCTGAGTCGACCTATAGAAGAAAATTTTCAACAGAAACCAAAAATGCTCAGTTACGTCGACCTACCCATATTTTAGGTCGACCTAATTTGATGATTTTTTCTCACTGCTTCTGTTAGGTCGACCCAGCCTTCATTTAGGTCGACCCACTGCTGTAACAATTCCCAAAATTGGGTCTGTTGGTCGACCCGACACATAACTAATCTTTCCTCTTTCCATTCCCACTCATTCTCATATCACTGTGTACGGCCAACCCTAATTCCTCAAGTTCAAAGGTTGTCAAAAATCATCCCTCTCACAAATCATCAGCAAAAATGCCTCCAAAATCAAGAAAGGGAAAGGAAATCGCATCTGGATCATCCTCTCAACCGGTAAGTGCTGTAGCCCTTGTTCATCCTGATTGCAAAGAAAATTTTGAAAAATGGCAACTGAAGAGGAAGGTAGTCAAGCAATATATCTTTAATCAACATGTTGCTAAGCATATGCACATTCCTGATGTTGTCAGTCTTGTTCAGCATCAAAATGGTCACCCCCTTTTAGAATGTGCCACACCGTACTGTGAGAATACTGTTAGGGCTTTCTATGCAGGGTTCACAAGAGAGGAAGGTTGTAATTTTCGATTTAAAATGGGGTCGAGATCCCATATTGTTGACAAACGAGCCTGAATAAGTATCTTTGGTCTTACACTCTTGGGAGATGAGCCGTATAGAAGACGGTGACTTTCCGGCCAACTATGATCATGTCGCCTACATGAAATCTATTCTCAAAGACCCTGCCGTCTTTGACAAGACAAATGATTCCATCACAACCGGTCACCTAAAAAGAGATCCTAGGCTCCTCAACTGGATTATCTCAAGAGTCATTCGACCACGAGCAGGCGGATTCTCAAGAATTGAACGAAATGAGGTTGTGTTAATGTACCTGATTCAAAATAGGACGCGTGTGCACTGGCCACACTTTCTAACTGCCAAGTTTCAAGAGGTACAGCAGAAGACTACTGCTCAATGCTATGGCTCGATCATTCAAACAATCGTGAACCATTTCGGCATGAAACTCGATGGTTTGTCCTACATTCACATGAAACAAAATCAAGACTTCTCCCAAACAACCTTAACCCTCATGGGATACCATTGGGATCCAAATAAGAAAACCTACTATCTCATTCAAAAGGGAACCGGAAAAATCATCTACAACTATGATGATCCTACGGAATTTGGTCACATTGCAGGGAATGAAGAAGAAGGAAATGATCAAGAAATAGCAAATGATGAGGATCACACCATGGAAGATGTAGCTCATGACACGGATCCAAATTGGCAATATGTCCCTCCTCAAGAGGAAGAAATTCCTTGGGGATACACGGCTCCACCTCCGCCGGATCAGTCCAACATCATCTCCATGCTTGAAAATATGCAACTCCAATAACAACAACATTTCGAAACACAACAGCTCCAGTTCCAAACCATGCAACAGCTTCAACAAGATCGATATGACGAACAACAACGTCAATATCAATCGCTATACAGCTTGGTTCAAGACCACAAAAGCGATTTTGAGACATTTGCATCCAACTCGACCCTAAGACAGAATCAGTTTGAAGAAACTGCTCTGAATCGTCATGCTAACATAAGCCAAAGCTTCAACACTCTCAACCTATCTGTGCTGGATCTGTTGGAACAAGTTGAAGAAGATCGCCCTCATACATTTCAGAGAGGAAGAGGAAGAAGGGGCAGGCGTTAGGATGCATTCTCCATCATATCATCATATCATTGCATCTCATTTCATTATCATTATGTTAAATTCCTATATGTTGTCGTACTTGCTTTTTTGTTATTCTCTTGGATTATTATGTATGTTGAAGTGTACTTTTAAACATGTTTGGTTCTCATGGTTTCACTATCTACCTTTTATCTATTATACTATGAATGCTAGCGTTTTTATCTATGTTTCTCTCGTTACTCTTCTGTTTCGTTGTATCTCTTTTGATGTTGTCAAAGGGGGAGATAGATGTTGAGCGTACGGGGGAGCATAGATGCTGAGTGTACGGGGGAGCTCAGCTGAGTGTACGGGGGAGCTTTGGGGAGCTTTTACCACTTATTGCCAAAGCTTCTACTACCGTTTTGTCATCATCAAAAAGGGGGAGTATGTGAATACAAGATCACACTCACAAAGATGTTTTTGATTCATGGCAAACTCAACAAGCATACAAGCAACAAGGCACAAGCAGAAGAACTCAAAGAAAAGCAAGCATTGGTCACTTATGACAGAGCAGGTCGACCTACTATGCATATAGGTCGACTCAACACAAGCAAAACAAGAAGAATGCAGAAAAGCTGCAGCTAGGTCGACCTACTGTCAACCCAGGTCGACCTAAAATGGAGAAAATTTCATACACTTCTGCTAGGTCGACCCACACATCAACTAGGTCGACCTAAACTGAAGAAATGTCCCAAAACGCATTTGAAGAGAATTTTGGTCGACCTACTTCCCTAACAGGTCGACCTAACTGGGAACAAATATCATTCATAGCTAATGCACCTCTGCTTGGTCGACCTAAGCACTACAAGACGTCGACCTAATTGATCAAAAATACCAAAATTTCTGGTTTTCTCTGCTCCAACTGATAAGCTCTCATATATATATTGTCCAAGGTTCATTATTGCATTACAACTCCAACGACTGAAAGATACACAAAGGCTTTTCATCTTCGTTCTTCATCATCTCCAACAAAATTACACATAATCATTCTTGCGTTGAGGGTTAGTGATCGAGTTCGATAACGTCCATGGAACGGAATTGAAGATTCCTAGTGGGTGAAGATTTGTGGGGTTTTTGGTGAATAAAATCCGAGGGTTTTGTCCTCCAAGATAGGTGATTCTTGGGGGTTTTTATCAAGAGGTTTCATCAAGGATCCATCTGAGTGTGAAGATTGAAGAACAAGGGTTCAAGGCAATTCAAGACACTACAGAAAAGGGATCAAGTGAAGCTCTTGGGACACCTTGATCTGGCTCAAGATTAAGGGGGAAGAAGATTCAAAGGATCGACAAATTTGGTTTATTGTTTATCGCTTTGCATTCTTCTTTGTATAAACTGCTTTCAACATTAATGGAAGATTTCCCAATTTCAATTTGGAATTGGGGGCAGACGTAGTCGTAGCGAGGACGATCGACAAACTGCCTGAACAAATATCGTGTTCCTGTCGCTTTTATCTTTTCATTTACGTTCTGTTCATACTTGGTCATAATTGCAAAATTGATTAACGATTCAAGTGTTAAAATTGTGAATTAAGATTCTGCATAAACATCACAATTCACCACATCTTGAATCATCATCAATTTGAACATTATCACCAAGTGTTTGTCTTTTTGCTTATTCCATTATTACTGCATTGCAAACCAAAGTTTGTCAATTTAGAAGTTAATTGATTTTCAGCTGTGAAACGTAGTGATTCGATAACATATCATTTCATCGTTAATCTCAATTATCTTGTGGTTTTGTCACATATACGACCCTTGCAATAACGGTCCGGAATAGACGCAAGTCGATTCATAACCGCTTTCGCTTTAGTTCGAAATAATTCCGAAAAACTCTGTGAGATCTATTCACCCCCCTCTCGATCCTTAGGCCAGCGTCTAACAGGAGGAAGATGGAGATGGGGATAGATGAGGGAAGTAGAGTGGATGAAGATGATGAGGAATGATGATTGTGTGAAATGGAGGTGTTGAAGCGTGGAGAAAGTGGTGGTTTTGAAGATGATGAAGGAAGGGTGGAGAGAGTGAAGGAAGAGGGAGAAGAGGTTTGAGAATGATTGTGATGATTAGTGGAAAAGTGGTGGAATAGCTTGGAGAATGATGAAGATGGTGTTATATAGGGGTATCCAAGGTTAGTTACAAATTCTGATTTCTCTATTGAATCTCAGTTACCAATGGTTACCAATCTGTTAGGTTAAGAAAGTTTGTTATAAAATCGGTTAGTTAGTTGCTGGTTGTTATAATTGTGTTAGGACAGTTACAGTTAGTTGGTTAGTTACCAACTGTTGGAGGTTAGAGATTGGTTAGAAGTGGAAATGTTAGTTACAAATTCTGTTGGAGTTAGTTTTAGCTAGTTAATAGACAGTTACAAATTATGTGGTTTCAGAATCAGTTAGAGGTTGAGAAAGGTTGGTTAGGTTTTTGATTGGTCTTAGGTTAGAAAAAGTCAGTTTAATTGGTTAATAACTGTAAGTAGAAGCTAGTGAAACTATTATGCAGGGGTGATTGGTTTTTGTTTTAATTTTGAATTGGTTTTGGAATATGAGTTGTATTGAAGGTGCATGACTTAGCTTGATTGGAGTTCTTTGAATGAACTTTTATTTGCTGTTGCATTGTTCCTTTTTTATGCAGGGCTGGAAATGTGCAAGCATGGTTCGAATTATGCTTGGATTAGTCTTGTATATTGAATGAGCAGGGACTGTTTTGGTATGGTTGAATTGTTAGTGTAGCTGAGAGTTTGTAACTTCTGTTTTGTTTCCTTTTTGAATTTGTATGTGATGATGATCTGGACTGGTGATGTACCTTGGTGCAGGTATTTGAATGAAGTGTTGCTGCAACTTTCTTATGATTGATTCAATGCTTGGACATGGATGAACATGAGGATTTTGGCACACATGGTATAGCACATGAAGTTCAAGGCGTGATGCAATTGTTTGAAGATTGAATAGTGGGTTGAAGTGTGTCAAATATGCCAAATGCTTTGGTCAATCTAGCCTCTTTTTGTAATCTTTAATGTGAATGCCAATTCTGATTTCTTGTAATAATGATCTTGTAATGATCTTGGATTTTTTTTTTATAATTTGAATGGTGCCTGGACTTGTATGTGGATCCTTTTAGAATTCATTTTGGATGAAAACTTCTCTCCTTTTGCATTTGAATTTCAATGGATGGATCTTTCATAATTACTTGTGTGGGCCAATTAATGTGTCTAGCAAATGTATCAATACTCAAATTCCACTAAGGGCAGCCTTTATGAGCGCAGGTCAGCTACAAGTCAAATCTCCATAGCTTACTTTGTCGACCAAAAATCAACCCTTCTTTGAATGCCTCAAATTTCTCTTTCTCTTTTCAAGCTGTAGTTGTAGCCCGAGTATTAGGAAGAATCCCATGATGATTGTATGACCAAACCCTGATTGATTTGCCAAGCCTAGGCATAGGGAGATATACCATAATCTTTGATGGAGAATAGCTTTGTATAATGATGAAAAAATAAATCCACCACGACCATGAACCCAAAAACCTAGCTTCAAAGATCCTTGGTCCCATGTAGAGTTATTGATTATGATGAATGAGTTAGATGATCTAATGAAGGTATGCGTATGAAATGTAATGCTTACTGTAACGCCCCAGACTGCTTTCGGGATGATTGACTGACCCCACAAACCAACACGGGTCTTTTCAGCATGCTTTGACCTCACTCGCACGCTTTCCGTGAAACTTCCTAGAAGGTCACCCATCCCAATACTACTCCAAGTTAAGCACGCTTAACTATGGAGTTCTTATGGAATGAGCTACCGAAAAGAAGATGCATCTTGTTGGTATAGGTAGTACCCATCAATCCTTATAAGCTTTCCTTCAACCATGCAGTCTCATACCTGCCTGGCCTTAGGATTCCTCTCATTCCGATGTGGCGATCACCATTGCCCACTTCGGCCTTAGGTGTTCCATGTGGTGCAACCACCTCTCGCCTTCTTCGGCCTCGGGTGTTACACTTACGCCAATTAGAATAAAATAAGATGGGCAAATTTTGGGGTGCAACAGTTGCCCCTATTTAATCATCTTAAACCTGAATGTGAGATTGGTGCTAGCCTTTCGAACATTCAAGGTAGAAGAAGATTAAATACCATAAGAACCTGAAAATTTGCCTAAAGAAAGCTGAGATCCACTGGGGAACAAAAATGTCAACTCCACTGGGGGGAAAAATGTATCAACTCTGGGTTGAGATGAAAGAAAAGGTCAACTCTGGGTTGAGAGGAAAAAGACAGGAGATAACCGTCAACTCTGGGTTAAGAGGGGGAAAGAGAAATTAATTAGAAATAACCGTGGGTTGAGTGGGAAAAGACAACAGATAACCGTCAACTCTGAGTTGAGTGGGAAAGGAAGAAAAGCTAACAGTCAACTTTGGGTTGAGTGGGAGAGGACAAACATGACCGTCAACTCTGGGTTGAGTGGGAAAAGACAAAAGATAACCGTCAATTCTGGGTTCAGCGGGAAAGGAATCAATTCTGGATTGAATAAAGGGTAACCGTCAATTCGGGGTTGAGTGGGAGAAGGAAAGAGACAACTTTCAACTCTAGGTTGAGTGGGAAAAGAAGAAATCAATTCTGGATTGAATAAAGGATAATCGTCAACTCTGGGTTGAGTGGGAAAGAGAAAAGATAACCGTCAACTCTAGGTTGAGTGGGAAAGGGCAAAAGATAACCGTCAACTCTGGGTTGAGAGGGAAAAAGAAGTCAATAAGACATAACCGTCAACTATGGGTTGAGTGGGAAAGGAAAAAAGATAACCGTCAACTCTGGGTTGAGTGGGAAAAGACAAAAGATATCTGTCAACTCTCGGTTGAGTGGAAAAGAGAAATCAACAAGAAGTATCCGTCAACTCTGGGTATAACACAAAAACATCAACTCTGGGTTGAAAGAGAGATGAACACGATTGACTTTGGAAGATGACACCACAATGGTATCTCTGAGTGATCCAGTGGACTATCAATTGAATACTTGTAGGGACCTCATCTGATGAATAACTTGTTGGCTTATGCTTCGCGTGCAATGCTTGATTTATTTTATGCACTTCTGAAGATGTAATGCAATGAATTCTATATGCAGTGTACTGATTGATAAGGGTTTCTGCTTTGTGGAATAGATTAGGTGGATTTCTGAAACTCTGCTTGAGAATCAAGGTAAAGTGGATGCCCCTGCTTTATTGATGATTGGTTCATTATGGGAGAGATGCTAATTAAAATGCAATGATATGCATGATGCATGTGTGATTATGAATGGATGATTGTTTCCAAGATACAAGGGGTTGATGGAGAATGCTTTGCGGAAAAGGTCATTGCTTGTGAAAGTGTTGGTGAAGGTGAGGTGTTTGGCTTGACTCCTCGACACTTGTCTCGATATCTGACACTTGATTTGAAGATGAAGAAATGTTATTGGCATTGGCATGCCCCAGCTTGTGTGATCTCTTGAGATAGAACTCTGATGTGCTTGAATCATGGAGAGCGCAATGGTCTGCCCCAGTGTAGATCATGGAATGAATGCCCCAGACTGAAAGGAACTTTTCCACCAAATGGATACTTCAGATATTTGCTCAATGGATGACCAACCTTTGCCTTTGTAAGACTAATCGACGGAATTTCAATGTTGAACTTTCCTTGGTATCAAGTACTTACTTTCAGATTAGAGACAATTATGTTTTGAAAGGGGATAATGAGAAGGCAATGCACATGTTAATCTCAAAAGAAAAGTTTTATTTGTCAAAATATTGTACTGATACTAACACAAGTAACAAGCAACATTAAGAGTCAGTTTTGACATGCTTTTACAGTTTGTATGCTTTCGGAACGAACCCTACTTCAATTAGGACTTTTGAGGGTTGTAACGTGGTCGAGTTCACGGTTTGAGAAACAAGGATAAAGGCTCAAGTTCTACTTAACCCACCCCTTCTTCGTGATGTCCTCCAGCCCCATGTTCAGCTAGTTCGACACGAGAATTCGCCTTTCAGGAAGGATTGTGATGGATGAGGATCCTTTATGGTTTTGATGGAGGTGGCAGTCACCCTTTGGTGCTTTCGTTGATGATTATAACAACTTGTCCCTTGAAGGATTTTTGTTCTTGTTCTTTTCTTTTGCTTTCCCTAACTTTTGCCTGGACAAAAAGTTTCTTTTGATTTTGGTTTTCGTTGTCCAGCGGGATATGCCCTAATTTTTGCTTAAGTCATTTGCTTCCAAACTTTTATTTTTTTCTTTTTTCTTTTTTGACTTAGCGGGCTATTGTTTCTTTCTCTTTTTTTTATTCATAACTTTCTTTTCATTCTTTTTGTCTCGTTCGGGAACAAGTTGCATGGCTTTTGTGATTGACTTGATGGAAAGGTTGTGACTGCCTTATTCTCAGTGAATGAGAGACATCCATTGTGGATTGTGCTCCTCTTCTTTTGTTGTGAGATATGAGATATGATTAATCCTCATATGGAATATCTAAAAGTTGAGCGCTCGGTCGCACTAACTGAAGACTACCCTGCCCCTGGTTAAGATTGAGGGTTTTGTATTTTTTTGAAAAGAAACTCCTACTCCTTAGGCTCAAAGGGGTTGACGAGGGTTTCACTCCTTTATAACTCTAGTGTTTAGGAGTTGAAACAATGCATGTACATCGTCAGCAGGATCTTTGTTCCAAAAGCATACAGTTGGTAGTTCATGTGTTTTTGATTTTCATCATTCTCCTTTTTTAGTTGCTTAAGACAAATGAGTTGAATATCAATGAACATAATGACTAAGATGAAATGATTTGAGAAAAAACATGTATATTGCATTATTCTTATTTATTCAAACAGAATGAGTTTCTTACAATGAGAAGTACTTGATAACAACGAAAATAGTACAAGTGAAAATGCTTGAGAAGTCTAAACAGTGGCAAGATTGGCCTTATTCTAATGCAAGTGAAATGTTCTTTGACAAACAAAAAGTCTTTAGGCTCCACTTGTGGAAGATACCCTCATGAGGAGGCATGGGGTTCTTAGATAGTTGCTTGATCTTGTTTGTAATTCCCCATGATTCTTTTTCTGTTGGTTCTTGTTAGATATCAGTGTCGTGGAATTTTCTTGTCTGATATGATGGATAGGAAGAAGAGTCTTGGTAACCATGGATGCATATGCATGAATGCAAAAGGTTAATGTTGATGCAAGTGCAGTAGAAATCAGGATCAAGGATCAACGACTCTTGGATAACAGCTTCTCATGGTCATAAGATAAGGTCGAATCCTCCAGATTCAAAGGTTCAACGTTGCTTTCTTGATAAATAGGCGGTGAATAAGTCAAATGAGGTCGAATCCTCCAGATTCGGAGGCTCGACATTGATTCTGATAGATAATTTGTGCATAAGTCAAATAAGGTCGAATCCTCCAGATTCAGAGGTTCGACGTTGATTCTGATAGATAACTGATGTAGAACTTCTATATAAGTCAAATGTCCCAGGATCAAAGGTTCGACGCCTTTTATTGAATAGCAGAAATACGGGTATGATGAAGGTCAGGTTTCCTGTCCCATCCCAATCTCACAGGTATGTAGTCTAGACACGGACAAGTGGTTCCTAATGGTCACCAGGGTTAACGATTCCCATGGGGTACAATGTGTTTGAGGCAACAAACGTGCCAGACACAATGTTCCATGGAAGAACCTCGCCTGGTTGTGGTACCCCATGTCAAGCTCGATCGTATCAAACGCTAAGGGAGTTGACATGAGCATCCACACTAATCCTATGTGTCACTGGCCTGGGTAGTGGGCTTTTTACCTCACAAAAACACCCCTCCTGCAAAACAAAGCAGAAAAGTATGTGGCCCCCACGGGGGCCCATAATATAGTCCAGAATGCGAGAAAATAAACATGACATGCAAGCAGTAAATAAACATGATATGCAAGCATAAGATAAAGTGAAGCATAAGCGATATATAAGCACACCCAATAAACAAACAAACAAAGGCTAGGATCGACTCGCTAAGTACGGACCCGCAATAGGTCTATAACATCCCCAACAAAGTCGCCAGCTGTCGCACGCTCGCGAAAAATGAACAACAGAGTCGCCACTAACATATCTATCCTAAAAGGAAAGGAACGTCAGCAAACCTAAAACGAATAAGAGAGAGGTCTTTCGACCAGAGGTAGGGTACGGGAGTCGGTTATGCAAGGGGAAGGTACTAGCACCCCTCACGCCCATCGTACTCGATGGTATCCACCTATGTTTGTTGCTATCTAAAGGGTGTGTACTATAAATCTAATGGTACCATTGAATTCACAAGGTCCAAATTAGTAGACAAGAGTGCCTTTGGTTTTTGTTTTCATGTTATTTTGCAAGTTTCAATTGTCAAAAGAAAAGCTACGAAACCATGGGAAATCCGCAGGAAATTCCGTTGGAAAAACCGCAAGTGTTTCCGCAGCATCCGAGGTTAGGGACGATGACGTGGAAGCTTGGAATTCTTGACCAGTGCGTGGGCTTCTCTTAGTGGCCACTCAACAATTCTGCCCTCTCTCTCCTCTTCTGATTCGTCAATCAGACACCACATGGACCCACTTTGACTCGGCTTTTGGACTTTTTTGTTTTTTAATTCATTTGTTTATTTATTTTATTGCGTGAATTTCAATTACAACTAACCAATGCAGCATGAGTGGCAAAGGAAAGGAGTGTGTAACGTACTAGACTAGGGTTCGATCCCCAGGTTCCACAATTTTATTTTTCAATTAAATAGAACGTTGATCTAGTGTGTACCACGCATGTGCCATCACCATGTAGTCTCAGATCTCAACCATCAGATCTCCTCAGATTCCAATCCAGCGCTCCACAACCTGCTTCCCCATCATGGACACTTAGAAACCTCACACACTGGATTATAAACGCCCAGGTTTTCTTTTTTATTTATTTATTTATTTATGTATCCTGCTTTAAAAGTATTGTTTTTTATTTTTAGTATTATCCTTTTCAACTAAACCTTATTTTCATAAACTTTTTTTTTTATTATTAAAACTTTTTTTTCTCCTTAATTTTCAAAAACCTTTTTTTTAATTATTAATGAATTTAGGTTTTAAAAATAATTGTGTTAAATAGATAATTAGGATTAGATTAATAATTAGGGTTTAATAATTTAAGTTTTAATTGTTAGGATCAAAAGATTATAGGTCTTTTTTGAAAGTCAACCAAAAGCAATCTTTTGTCAAAGCCCATATCATCAAGATAAAATCTTCAAATGGAAAAAACCTTTCAAAGTGGCTTGTAGAGGACATCTTGAGGTTTCTAAAAAGTCCTAGAACTCCTCCATATCTTAAAAATTAAGAGAGATATGCCTTGACGAAGTTGGACAAATTTGAGTGAAAAATGTGAAACAAAAAGGCTCCAAAATGGATTTCTTTGCAAAAGGGCCCATATTCTTAAGATCCAATCTCCATCCTCATGATATGCAGAGCCCAAAATCCAATTGCCACGAAATTATTTGGTGTATTTAATTTTATTTGAATTTTTATTCATTTAAAAGTCAATAAAATTAAAATATCAAATATTTATGAAGAAATTTGTTTTGAATCTAATTCCCAATCATATCCAATCAAATAACCTCCATATTTTTTATCAAATTTCGTGCACATCAAGCTTGGTAAGATTAGATATGGTATTAATCCAAAAATAGAAGGAAATATTATATTTTTTCAATCAAATTTCCATGTGAGGAAAACAATGGTCCAAACCCATGAATTTAACCTAATTCTCACCCAGTATATATACCTAGCATATACCAAACAAAAGGGGACGAAAAAAGGAGCCAAGGAGACTAGGGTTTGCACTCAAAAATTGCATACAAACTTGCACTTTCGAATCCTTATCTGCAGCCTTTTCCACGAGCTTTCAAGCACTCCATCGTGTTCCCAAGGTCATAAAGAGTAAGTACACGTTAATATTTGATTCATATAGCACGTGAAACACTCATACTAAAGTTGTCATATTCATACATATTATTGATTTTTGTTTCCTATTTTTTTTGTGTTTCAATTGGTTTTGATGGTTTTTTTTAATTTGAGACATGATTCTGAGAAGATCTGAGCCATTAAAGTTAAGCATACCCGTGTGATTTCGCAAACACCATTACTAGGGCATGAAGGAGGATGACGTTCGTTTTCATAGTTACGAAGGTTTTTTGACGAAACGAGCATCACCATTGAACTCAGAGGACGATTTTACATGGACCTGGGCTTGTCTTTGTTCTTGTTAATATTGTTTTTGCAGGTTTTAACTTTCGAAGGATTTTTCATAACAAAATCCGCAGCTAATTCTGTAAGAAAATCCGAAGGTGTCATGGAAGAAGATGAGGAACAGTGCCTTAACCATCATCAAAAAAAGGATGACTGCCTGTCCAAATAAACTTACAACGCCTTAACCATCATCAAATGTCAATGTTACGACTTCAAGCTCCGCTAGGACTTAAACGCAAAGTTAACTGAGCATAGGATCGAAGAACATCATGAAGATTGGGATGGGTACAAATAAACTTTTAGCCATTATCCTTTGTTTCTTAAACTGTGAACCAAGCCACATTACAACCCTTGAAAGTCTTAACTGAAGCATGGTTAGTTCGAAAGCATACTATCATCAAAAAGGTATCCGGACTCCTTAAGGGTTGCCATAAAAGCTGAGTTGATATCTCCTTTTACAAACATCACGTTTTATAAACATAACGCTTTTTACATCTTCAATTTTAATGCTTTCAAAAAAATCAAGACAGACATACGCACTGCATCTCATGAATTCATTATTAAACATATTTTGCTACATAATTTCGAATGTTAGCATCAGGAAGAATTTGCACATGGTACAACTAATGACTAAAAGTTATCCCGACAGGCAAAACCACTTCAGAAGCAATGTCTCTTATTTATACAAGGGGCATGACATGGTTTATCCAATCAACCTGAGGCAGTCAGGTCAAGATTCTGAGAATCTCTCAAAGAATGCCAGTCAATCTGGGGCAGTCAGGTCAAGATTCCAAAAACCTCTCAAGATTCCAATAATCTCTCAAGATTCCAAATAACCAGGGGCATACACCCAAGTTGATCTGCAGCTACTTCCCAATCAACATGGGAAATCATCCTAAGTGTATGATTACTGGGGGCATGTCACCCATAGTACACACCCCATAAAGTCCTCGCGAGGCGAATCTCCTCAAATTCCCTAATAGCTGGGGCAAAGCTATGCAAGGCATGTTGAACACTTCGATTAATACTCATTAGTATGTTCCAATCAATACGAGCCAGGAAAGACAACTACTATAATCCCTGAGGGAAATGTTCAAGTCATCCATGCCTTCCCACAGATCAGTTTCACAAGATCATATCCCACAGAGTAATCATTAGATATTCTCTTCCCAACAGAGATTCAGTCCCCCAACGAAATTTTACATCTTCGACACTGCCAGTTCGACGATACTTCTCTTTTCTCCAAACAAGATTATTCATATCTCTTATCCCCGGTCAGGGTACATCAAATTGCTTTCATCCCCAAGCAGAAATCATAAATCCCTAGTTGAGCATCTTCAAAACAAGATCAGGCATCAAAATCACAACAATACAGAGATTTATTTTCTCGAAACACTCCAAACAGCATCAGTCATACATCATATACATAACATACAGATCCATACAATGCATACATTACTTCATGATAAACATACAGGTTTCTCATTTATTTTGCGAGACTCACATAAAACATGCATCATGACATTGCATAAAGATTAACTCTAGTTTTTCAGGACACAGGTACAAGAGGATAAACAATATTTTAATATTTCCAAGATCTAATTCTATCATCACGAACGGTGTAGACACAATCAACTTCCCAAGATCTAATTCAGTTACTACGAACGGTGTTGACACGATCAATATTCCAAGATCTAATTCTATCATCACGAACGGTGTAGACATGATCATCTCCCAAGATCTAATTCAGTTACTACGAACGGTACTGACATAGTTAACTCTCAAAGATATAATTCTATCATCAAGAATGGTGTAAACACGACCATCCTCCAAGATCTAATTCAGTTACTACAAACGGTACTGACACTGTCAACTCTCAAAGATCTAATTTTATCATCACGAACGGTGTAGACACGATCATCCTCCAAGATCTAATTCAGTTACTACGAATGGTACTGACATGGTCAACTCTCAAAGATCTAATTCTATCATCACAAACGGTGTAGACACGATCATCCTCCAAGATCTAATTCAGTTACTACGAACAATACTGATACGGTCAACTCTCAAAGATCTAATTCTATCATCACGAACGGTGTAGACACGATCATCCTACAAGATCTAATTCAGTTACTACGAACGGTACTGACAAGGTCAACTCTCAAACATCTAATTCTATCATCACGAACGGTGATTACACGATCAATCTCCAACAAATACTTCTCAAAACAAAGGATCCAGTCCAACGTACGACTCATCCTAGGATACAACCTGCCGTACGACGTATTCTATCAACTATCAACACAGGGGACCCAGTCCAACGTATGACTCGTCCTATCCTACACCCTAACGTACGGCCTTCCAGACATTTAACAATGCAAATTGGATCCGGTCTAACGTACGACCCATCCTTCAGCTTAACGAACAGCTTTCCAGACATTTAACAATGCAAATGGCATCCGGTCTAACATACGACCCATCGTTCAGCCTAACGCACGGCTTTCCAAACATTTATCAAATTCAAATTGGATCCGGTCTAACGTACAACCCATCCTTGAGCCTAACGTACGGCTTTTCCAGACATGTAACAATGCAAACGGGACCCAGTCTAGCGTATGACTCTTTCTAAAAATTATAACCTAACGTACGGCTTACTTTGACATTTATCAATACAGTGGATTCAGTCTAACGTACGACTCATCTTAAGTATATCCTTTCAAATACAGTCTAACGTACGACTCATTCTGACTTTCAACCTATCAAGGCAGGTTGCATCTTTAAGCCCACTTCATACTCTCAACATCCAGATGGCATCTTTTAAGCCCATATCAGTCAATTCTCTCAATAACTTGATGGCATCTCTAAGTCCTTCCCCGATATTGCAAATTTCTGGGTATTCTAGTGTTCAATCCTCTTCTACCTTCAGATTCCGACAGGCACACAAGCCAATCTACATCCTCAGGTATAATAAGATTGAACCGGGGCAGCTGTCATACTCCAAAATTTGCCCGTCATATTCCAAGTTGTTTTTACTCACCTGACTTGCAATTGCTCAAGACAATGCAAGCTCACTCTTCTCCTAAGCACAAGATCTAAAATTAGGGTTTCTGATTTAATCAAGGAATTTGAACTTCTGATACATCAAGTGGATTCCATGTTCTCTCATATGATTCAAAGTATTCTCATGCCAAGTTTCAAGCCCTGATTCAAAAGATTGCTCACTCAATGGCCCAAACGATCAATAATCGACTAGTTGACCTAAAAGTCAAACTATGGTCATATCACAATCAAAGTTCATGATTTTTTGTCAACATTCTCATTTTGAAGTATCATTCATCATTTAATCAAGAGTTGATCATGATTCATCAAGGAAAGCTCCAAAATCAACAAGACTAAAAAATAAAGAATTAAATCATGAGAATTGATTTTGGATCATATAAAGGCCCAAGAGACACCTTGGAGACCAATGCATTTCGTTGGTGCATGCTTGGGATTTTAGTTTTTATTTATTTTTTGATTTAAATCAAAGAAAAAATATAATAAATATTAATTTGTTGCATAATCTGATTTTTGTCAATCAAAGATGATTCTTGGGGACCAAGGAAAACAAATATATTTGATTGAGAAGAGAATTGAATGAAAATAGAAAGATTTGCATCAAATTTTTAATCAAATTTCCAAGGCATTAATCTTATGATTTCTTACCAATATAGTTGACCTAATTCTATCCTCTATATAACCACAATTCATTCAGCATAAGGGTACAAAAATCCTGGCCTTCTAAACACTTCCTAAGCTTTCAAAAATCCAAGAACTAGGGCAAGAGAGTTTTTTTTGTTACAGCATGTTTCAGCCATCTGTAATCATTCCAACAACCTCCTAAGGTCTCCAAGGGTCGTGCCCAGCCGTCTTGGAAGTTCACACGCTCCACTGAAGGATAGTAAAACACTTAGAAAGGGGGGGTTTGAATAAGTGTAGCTTTAAAACGTGTAAGATAAAAACTATTTGCACAATGATTTTTATCCTGGTTCGTTGTTAACTAAACTACTCCAGTTCACTCCCTTGGAGTGATTTATCTCACCTGAGGATTTAATCCACTAATCACACAAGATTACAATGGTTTTCCACTTAGACAACTTCTAAGTCTTCTAGAGTATACTGATCACAACCTGATCACTCTAGGAACAAACTACTTTGATACCCTCTAAGACTTTCTAGAGTATACTGATCAACAACCTGATCACTCTAGTTATTACAACTTAATGTAAACAAATTCTTTTAAGAGTTACAATGCTTCTTATAAAGCTATTATCACAACTGTGATTTTCTCTTAAGTTGAAAGCTTAATCTCACTAAGATATTACAACAGCAATGTAGTGAGGTTGAAGATGAAGTTTGACAGCTTTTTGAATTTAACAGCGTTTCTGTATATTTGCGCAAATGTTGTATTCAAAGTTGGTAACCTTGCTTCTCATCAGAACTTCAATATATAGGTGTTTGAGAAGATGGCCGTTTGGAGCATTTAATGCTTTGCGTAATCCGTACAGCATTGCATTTAATGTTTCACTCTTTTGTCAACTACCTCGAGCCTTGCTTTTGCTGTGTCTACTGACGTTGCCTTTAATAGCTTCTAACGTTCCTTTTGTCAGTCAGCGTAGCCTGCCATCTTGTACTTGCTTCTGATCTGATGTTTGTGTAAACAACGTTTGAATATCATCAGTGTCAAACAGCTTGGTGCAGAGCATCTTCTTGTCTTCTGACCTTAAAGTGCTTCTAAGTGTGATACCATGAGAACTTCAGTGTTTCTGCTTCTGAACTCAAGTTCTTCTGATGCTTCCATAGACCCATGTTCTGATTCTGCTTGACCATCTTCTGATGTCTTACCAGACCATGTTCTGATGTTGCATGTTGAACCTTTTGAGTCAGTGCTTCTGGCGCTGATTTTGTGCATACTCTTTATATAATTCCTCTGAAATGGAAATTGCATAGTATTAGAGTACCACATTATCTCATACAAAATTCATATACATTGCTATCATCAAAACTAAGAATATTGTTCAGAACAAATCTTGTTCTAACAATCTCCCCCTTTTTGATGCTGACAAAAACATATATAAATGATATGAATTTGCAATCAGAATATCGGACGGCTAAAGACAATTACACAGCTATAGCATAATCATATAGACATAGTGTGTGAATATGTCTCCCCCTGAGATTAACAATCTCCCCCTGAGATAAATAATCTCCCTTGAAATAAATACTGGAAGAAATTTATAAATAAAGGACTTCCCTGAGTATTTTCCATTTCAGTTAAGACGATTACATATGCTTAGATCTTTCAGAACATTCATAGCTTCTGATTCTTGCTTCCATAGGACAACTTCAGAGCTTGAATTTCTTCTTGAATCATTGCATGCTAGATTGTATCAGAACATTGTTGAATGTACCAGAGCATCATCAGAGCATCTCTACATCCTGAAATGTTACAGAACAAGCTAAACGACAAAAGTCAGAGCATGAATGACTCAGAACATAAAATATGTATCAGAGCAAAAACAATAATGTTTCAGAGCATATTTAGAACTAAAACATGCATCAGAACATATAAGGAATAAGAATGAGTTAGAGCATATTCTATCATCAGAATATCAGAACATTCTTCCTTCTTGCTTCTGATCTTGAAGCTTTACAGCACTCAGCTTGCTTCAATTTCCATGAGCTTGTTTCCATACAGAATTGCTTTTCCTCATGTCTTTGCTTCTCATGTTGAGCTTGTAAGAATATCTTCACTTCCTGCAAAACACTCAAAGACATAAAACTTGCAAGTTCTGTTAGAAATGTGGAGACTTTCTCCCAGCAACTGATAAAATAAATCAGATCATTTATCATCGTTTCTCCCTCTTTTTATCATAACATCAAAAAACACAAAAGATCCAGATGAAAAACAAATAATATGAGAGAAAGAAGGATAATTTTCATTGATTTGCAAAGGAGAATTATCAGAAAGTACAAGGAGGATGCAGAGAAGACAGATGCAAAAAACAAAGGAAAAAACAACTAAGACACAAAGACTAAGACGACCCTAGCTCAGACATAATCTTGGCCAGCATGTCATGAATCCCCGCATTGCTCTCACTCTGTCCATACGAGAAGCTAGCTCAGCCTGATTCTTATGAATAACCTCTAGAGTCTTCACCAGAATAGAGGGTTCACCAGAAGAAGCTTCACAACTTCTGTCCAAAGGGACATCATTCACAACCGCAGCTTCCAGAGTAAGATCATCTACTTGATTTTCCTCAGCAGGAATATCTCCAACAGGATGATCTTCAGCATCAGCTTCTTCCATAGAAGCATCTCCTTCATATTCTGCAGCAGGAAGGTCAGAATATCCATTCTCAAGAGCTTGAAGAATGGCAGCAAGATTCCTTGGTGCAGGAGGACCTTCAACTTCTGGAGGATCAACAACTTCAGGGATGACTAAATTAGGGTCTTCCTCAGAAGGATTTTCCCTCGGAAATTCAAACAAAGATTTGAAGTCTCTTGTCAGAACTGGATACTTAGGTCTCCAGACCACAATATCCCTACAAGGATTGTCCAGCAGCTCATCAACAAACATCTTCTCTTCAAGAACTCTCCTGTTTCTGATAGGATGAAAATATTTTCCATCATCAACTTCAAGAAGATACCCAGCATAACCAGGTGCAGCAGCCACTAGTCTCTTCTGAACAGTCATAGCTTCAACTTGAAAATCTTGGCGAAAGCTTCTCCAAAGGTTTCTAGTTGAAACATCATCAAGACCATTTAAGAAGGCATCTCTCAAGAGATCCAGCCTACTAACAACTTCTTGTCTGAACAATTCCAGGTAGATATGGGGTTCAGGTTCAGGAGGGTTGAAGGTGAAATTGTAGTCAGGGTAGAGAAGGCAGTATGGGTTGGATTTTATGGTAGGAAAGGGATGGGATAGAGAAGGTGGAACTGCAGTAGGAATGGAGCAGGTCTTCAATGGAGCATACCCATGCTTGCTAAGAACCAGATGAGTGGAAGAAACTTCTGCTTGGCTTGAAGAAGATGATGAAGTATTCATGGCGAAATGCTTAGCTACAGACACAAGCTAGGGTTTATGCGATGAATGCAAATGGAGGGGGACGAATGAAGAGAGAGAGTGAAAAAGATGAAATGAAGATGAAGAGGGGTATTTAAAAGATTTAAAAAAACGAAAATAATAAATGCAATATGGTTTAAATGAAATGATTACAGAAAAACATGACATCAATTTGCATTAAATGAGATATGACATTAGGAGAGATAAAGTGACAAACTGAAATGATTTGCACAGTTACCTAGGGCGACGTCTCCTCAACTGCACGCATGCTTGTCCAAAAATAGTGAACACGTGTTCATTTTCTGGAAAGACCGGTGACAGCTGTTTTGCTTTAAGAGAGATTCTGAATCAACTTAGATAATGAAACGTTAGAAATAACAGAATCAGAACTTCTAATTGATCATTATCAGAACTTCTTATAAACACATAATCCCAACACATTTCAGAATTTAACCATACATAAGATCTTCTCATCTTCTCATTCTGGGCATAAATCCATACGGATATTCTTCAGAATGAACTTAAACCTATCTTCAGCAAGGGGTTTTGTAAAGATATCAGCCCATTGATGGTCTGTATTCACCAAGTTCAAAGAGAGAACACCCTTCTGAACATATTCCTCTCATATATTTGATAATCTTCTAGCTTTTCTTCATCCAGAGCATTTGTGTGCTACACCCAGCTGCAGCAACATATTCTGCTACTGTTGTTGAGAGGGCAATGGTAGCTTCCTTCTTACTGTACCAGGAGATCAAGTGACTTCCAAGAAATTGACAACTTCCAGAAGTACTCTTCCTTTCAATTCTATCTCCAGCATAGTCAGCATCACAAAATCCTACTAAGTTGTATTCTTTAGATCTTCTGTAGACTAAACCAACATTAGTAGTTCCTTTCAGATACCTCAGAATTCTCTTAACAGGAGTTAGGTGAGATTCTCTAGGATCTGATTGGAATCTAGCAGACAAACAAACACTGAATAGGATGTCAGTTCTAGAAGCAGTTAAATATAGAAGAGATCCAATCATACCTCTGTACAACTTCTGATCTACCTTCTTACTTACCTCATCCTTATCTAGAACACACCTTGGATGCATAGGAGTTTTGGCTTCTTTGCTTTCAGAAAGATTAAACTTCTTCAGAAGTTCTTTCACATACTTCGTTTGATGAACATAAGTTCCATCAGGAGTTTGATTGATTTGAATCCCAAGAAAATACTTGAGTTCACCCATCACACTCATTTCAAATTCAGCATGCATAGACTTAGCAAACTCCTTTCCAAGTGAAGCATTAGATGTTCCAAAAATAATATCATCAACATAAATTTGACAAATTAAAATGTCATTCTTAGACGTTTTACAGAAAAGGGTCGTATCCACTTGTCCTCTAGTGAAACCATTGTTCAAGAGGAAAGAACTTAATCTCTCATACCAAGCTCTAGGAGCTTGCTTCAACCCATACAATGATTTCTTAAGTTTGAAAACATGTTCTGGAGACTTAGAGTCGTCAAAACCAGGAGGTTGGTGGACATAGACTTCCTTATCTATATAGCCATTTAAGAAGGCACTCTTAACATCCATCTGATATAGAGTGATGTTATGTTGAGTGGCAAAAGAAATTAATAGGCGAATAGATTCTAACCTGGCCACTGGTGCAAATGTTTCTGTATAGTCAATACCTTCTTGTTGACTATAACCCTGAGCCACCAGTCTGGCTTTGTTTCTTACCACTTCTCCCTTCTCACTGAGCTTGTTTCTGAAAACCCACTTTGTACCAATGATGTTGAATCCTCTTGGTCTAGGAACCAAATCCCATACATCATTCCTTGTAAACTGATTTAGTTCTTCTTGCATGGCAATTATCCAGTCTGGATCTTCTAGAGCTTGATCAACAAAAGTTGGCTCGATCAAAGAAACAAGACCTAATTGACATTCTGCATTTTTCTTAAGGAATGCTCTTGTTCTGATGGGATCATCTTTCTTTCCAAGAATCACATCTTCTGAGTGAGCTAAGGTGAGTCTAGAAGATCTTCTGACTGTTGACTCTTCAGAAATCCTGAGATTCTCTAAAGATGCAGCAACTTGATCTTCTGATCCTTTGCTTCTGAGACTTTCAGCTTCTGAAACTTTGCTTCTTGGTTCCTCAGCTTCTGATATATCAATATCTATATCTGCAAAATTCTCAAACTTCTTTGGCTTTTCAAGACCAAGCTTATCATCAAATCTGATATTTATTGATTCTTCTACAACCAATGTTTAAGTATTGTATACTCTGTAGCCTTTAGAGCGTTCAGAATATCCAAGAAGGAAACATTTTTGGGCCTTAGAATCAAACTTACCAAGATGGTCTTTAGTATTCAGGATAAAACAAACACATCCAAAAGGATGAATATATGAAAT
Organism: Vicia villosa; assembly: GCF_029867415.1. NCBI lineage: Eukaryota > Viridiplantae > Streptophyta > Magnoliopsida > Fabales > Fabaceae > Vicia > Vicia villosa. The sequence goes on along the minus strand of NW_026705870.1, from coordinate 266,745 downwards.
GTTGGGCTTTCTGTTCTTCCACAATTCATAAGGAGTCTTATTTAGAATATGTCTTATAGAGATTCTATTCTGAATATAACATGCAGTGTTTATTGCTTATGCCCAGAAGTGCTTAGCCATATTGGTTTCATTGATCATGGTTCTGGCAATTTCTTGCAGAGTCCTATTTTTTCGCTCTACAACTCCATTTTGTTGTGGAGTTCTAGGGCAAGAGAAATCATGGGCAATACCATTTTCTTTGAAGAATTCCTCAAAGAATTTGTTCTCAAATTCACCACCATGATCACTTCTGACTTTTATGATTTGACACTCCTTCTCAGATTGAATCTGAGTGCAGAATTCAAAGAACACTAAATGAGACTCATCCTTGTGTTTTAAGAACTTTACCCATGTCCATCGGCTATAATCATCTACGATGACTAATCCATATTTCTTCCCTCTGACAGATGCGGTTTTGACTGGTCCAAACAAATCAATGTGCCGAAGTTCTAACGGCCTTGAGGAAGAAACAACATTCTTAGACTTGAATGCAGGTTTGGAGAACTTGCCCTTCTGACATGCTTCACAAAGAGCATCTGATTTGTATTTCAGATTTGGGAGTCCTCTGACCAGATTTAGTTTGTTAATCTGAGAAATCTTTCTCAAACTAACATGTCCTAATCTTCTGTGCCAGACCCATTGCTCTTCAGAAACAGACATAAGACAAGTCACCTTCTGCTTCTCAAGATCAGAAAGATCAATCTTATAAATGTTGTTCTTTCTCTTGCCTGTAAATAGGATTGAGCCATCCATCTGACTTACAGCCTTGCAAGACTTTTGATTGAAGATTATATCATAACCATTGTCCCTTAATTGACTTATGGACAATAAGTTATGCGTTAATCCTTCTACAAGAAGTACATTAGTTATGGAAGGAGAGTTACCAATACTTATGGTTCCAGAGCCAATAATCTTGCCCTTCTGATCTCCTCCAAACTTGACTTTTCCACCAGATTTAAGCACCAGGTCTTGGAACATAGACCTTCTTCCCGTCATGTGTCGCGAGCACCCAGAGTCCAGGTACCATGACATTTTGTGCTTTGTCTTCTTTGCTGCCAAGGATATCTGCAACAGAAATTATCTTATCCTTAGGTACCACAATTTCTTGGGTCCTTTCTTGTTAGTTTTCCTCAAGTTCCGATTGAATTTGGGTTTAGCATAATAATTAACAGGAGGGACAACATGATATTCTTTAGGTTTGGCATCATGATATCTTTTAGGTTGTGTCACATGCTTCTTGGTGTGTGTAGTGTTAAAGCTTTTGGCATGTGAAGTGAGCCTAATATCATGTTGTCATACCCTAATTTTTGACCCCCTGAGATGTCATATCTTTTAAACTTTTCATTAAAGACAAAATAGATACTCAGAGCAGTCACTTGTTCATCTGATACCCAGTCTAGGGTTTTGAGCCCCATCAAGGACTAAAATCAGGGATCACATTTGGAAAACCCTAGAAAACTCTAGGGGATCACTCAAAGGCATCAATCATCTTCAAATAGCTCATATGACAATATCCATTGGGCATTAAAACCCAATCCAAGGCCTACAGTCATCAATTTCATCTGGTCGACAATTAGGGTTTTTGACCTAATTCACCAAGATCGTTGACTTTTAATCAGGACATGGATCCAAAACTCAAAGCATGACTCAAGAGCTTCTATTACCTCAATATAATCCATTCACATCACTCATTTGAAGAGGAGATTTTGATTCATCACAAAAGTCCAAGAATTCACTTCATCTGAAAAAGTCAACTGCACAGGATCACCTTTGACTTTTTGGAAATATTGGTCAACCATGACTTTTGAAGTTTTGAATCATCAATATATGATATTTGAAGTCATTTGATCAAGGAAAATCAAGAAAATCAATCAAGAATCATAAGTCAAAAGTTTGACTTTTCAAAATTTTCAAAGTGATTTTTGCCAAACTTTGGAAGGGATTTTCTCAAAATTTAACCTACAAACTGAAAAAAACTTCCAACATGAAAGTTGTAGATTTTGATCCAATAAACAACTTTGACACAGATGATGTTTTGGCTAAAAATCAACCATTGAAGAGTTATGGAGCTTCAAAGTGGCTGCCTTCACAAAACATGCAAGAAAACCCTAGTTTTCTTCAAACTTTATGGGACTTTTTCACTAATTTCCCTAAAGAATTTGGGCAAACACCAAACTAATGAATCAAAGTACATATTAAGGGCTTTCCAAATTGTGCTCAACCTTCTCCAAATTCATTTTGAGCTAAGAGATATGATTGATCAAAGTTAGGCACTTGAAGTGAAAATTATAGGTCATGTGCAATTTGAAACTTTGCAATTTTGTGCGAATGACTTCTCTAAATGATGCTACCCGACCTCTAATACATCTGCAAGCACACCATACATCCAATTTCATCATTGCATAAGGATTAGAGAAGATTCCCAAAAACAAAGGCATGTGATAATGTAATGATTGCACTTGTCATTTAGTATATCTATTTTGTGAATAATCAAAAAAATCATAAAAATATTATTTATTTCATGTGTTTTTATTAGGTTTAAAATAGTATGTTTTAAGTGTTTTCTTAAATACTTTAAATATACATTTTTATTTTGTTTTGACCTAACTACTTTGTGAATAAATTTATGATAAAACCCAAATCATTTAGGTCTTAATTAGGTATAGATTCTGTCTTTACCTTAATTAAGTTGACTTTTGTCAATTTTCAAAACTGTTTTCAATCTCCGATTAAACGAATGATTAAGGTTTTCAAACAACAAAACCTTATATCATTTCAATTATTTTCCAACTGTTTTCATAAACAGTAAATCATTTTCAAGTGGGCCTCTAATAGAGTGTAAGACCCAACACCTTTTTCTTTTCATAGTTTGTTTTCAAAAATTGTATTTACAAAATCTTCTTTCTGTTTTCAAAACATTCTTCTGGTATTTGAAGGGCATTATTCCCGATGAAACTCTTCAGATACCTATGTGACCTTTGTCCATCTTCACTTCTTCTGTTTTCAAAACCTTTTAACTGTTTATAATAAATATTCAACTGTTATCAACAAAACAACAAAAATTGCTGTTGAGGCTTTGTACATACTTCTTCAAAGGCCTCCACTCCATCCAGGTTAGGCTTTACAATCTTTCAATTTACAGTCTTTATTTAAATTACTGTCAAATATAGAACTGTTTATATATTGTTTAGAACTACGTTTGAGTGTAAACCCTAGGACAGTTAAACTATATATATATATATATATATTATAGGAATATGGCCTAGGATTGAGAATGTCTTCCCGGTGAGGGCTCTTTCCTAATTAGAGATCTGTAGTTCAAACCCCCAAGATGAATTATTCCCGGTGAAACATCTTGGCAAAAACCTTAGAACCCAAAAAAATAGGACACATCCACCCAAAGAGGAATTATTCCTGGTGAAACCTCTTACCCATTTGCTTAAAGCCAAAATAATTTCAAAACCACATAGCTTCCTCTTGTGCTATAACAAGGACCCTCGATGACCCTCGATTAGCCTCCTCTTGGGCTTTGTACAAGGACCCACAGGCTTCTTAAAAGCATTTCCAGCTTCCTCTAGAGCTTGTATGCAAGGACCCATCAGGTTTCTTATAAACATAGGAACAGGTCTTTAGTTACCTTTTAGCCTATCCTGGTGAGTTTCTTCCATTCTTTAAACCAGACTTTAAACAAGCTAAGATTGTCTCAATCTCATATTGAGTACACTTTTTGGAATGAGAGACATGGACAGTCTTTGTCACCCTTATCTTCATCAATCTTCCTTAGCAGAGTCTAGGATCCATGTTTGCTTATCCTCAGTCAGAGTCAGCCTTAATCTTGGGCTTTAAAACAAGAAGTCTCCACTAGATAATCTTTCTGCCATTCATTTTAACAAAAACCCCTGGAAAGGGTTAGCCTCCACACATTCTTTCATTTTATTAAAAACCCCTGGAAAGGGTTAGCCTCCAATCATTCTTTCATTTTAACAAAAACCCCTGGAAAGGTTCAGCCTCCAAAATCACTCCTTTAAATCCAAAGATTTATTCTTTTAAAAGATAAATTCCCCAAAAGAGTCAAAACCCCTGGAAAGGGTCAGCCTCCAAAAACATGATAAAAATCCAGTCTTTTAATAGTCAATTTCTCCAGTTGAGTCAAAATCCCTGGAAAGGGTTAGCTTCCAAAAAAAAACATAAATAAATTAGTTTGTTAAAACCTCTAGCAAAATAAAACTCCCCCGGTGAGTCTTTCCTTTTTAAGTTAGCCACAACCTTGGGCTTTGTACAAGGCAGATATACCATATTTCCCTGTGTCAAAGATTCTTAATCTCTAGGATATTTTCCCCATAGAGTCTTCCATACTCAGTTAATTTAAGAGTCCGCCACAACCTTGGGCTTCAGACAAGGCACAAATTAATAATTTCCTCAGCTAAGAGTCAGCCACAACCTTGGGCTTTGTACAAGGCACACAAAATAGAGTCATTCATAGTCTTAAAAAAAACTCAGTTATCCTCAGCAGTCAGCCACGACCTTGGGCTTTGTACAAGGCACACAAAATAGAGTCTCCCTGAGTAGAGCCAGCCTCAATTCTGGGCTTTGTACAGAACACCAAATAAAATCCATCAAATAAAGACTCTCCAACTAGAGTCAGCCTCAATTCTGGGCTTTGTACAGAACTCAAAAACTCCTTAGTTTAAATTCTCGCCGGTAGAGTTATCTCTCCATAAGTCAATAAATCAATCAAAAGCCTCAAGCTTGGGCCTCATTCAAGCCAGCTAAAAATCAAATCTTTCAAACAATAGATAGACATAGCTCATCTTCATAGGTATATATTTCTCTTATCTCACCACAAGCAAACAATCATTTCAAACAATCATCATTTCAAACAAATCATCATTTCTCCCATTTAGGACACTGAAAGGCATGCTCTGGCAACACACCCAGACTTGTACGACCCTTTCCCTAATTTGGTTGAGAATCTTTCATTTTAGAGGCATGATGGCTGTCATACTTGATCAACCAAGTAGACTCCCCTCTTAATGAAACATCATTTTTTAGCTTTTCTGTCACTTTTAAAATGTTTGTGGTGGAATAGTAGAAATACCTCTCTGTAAAGATGATTTCATGTCTCTTTATTGTAAACAGAGATTTAATTCAAAGCTTCAACCATGAGCTTCAAGCAAGGCACCAAAAATCTTTTAATTTCCCTAGTTAGTTCCCCGAACTACATTAAGCTCTGACTTCCACTAGGGATATGTAGGCATGAGGTTCACAAGGAATCTCAGCGAGCTAATAAAATACCAAAAATAGTCAGTTTATTTGTCTGTCTGTCTGTCTTTTTAAATCAATTCAATTCCTTCTCCTAACACAAAAGGAGAAACTTTCCCAATCATTAGCAATAAACACAATCACAATGACACAGAGAAGGTTCTCGTAGAGTACTACGGATATGTAGGGTGCTTAAACTCTTCCCTATGTATAACCGACCCCCCGAACTCCAGAATTTCTAGTCTAGGTGAAATCCCCACACTTAGCAAACTCCTAGGGTTTAGTTGAGATCTTTTTTCCCTTTCCTACTCGTAGGACAATAAGAAAGTTCATGTGATATCGTAGGAAGAACTGAAACAAAATTCATCCCATCCCGGGCGCATTCTCCTTCCAAATTTCAGGTGAAGGGTCTAGCGTGCCGTCCTCCCAAGTGAAACGGGGATGTAAAAAAAACGACACCACACATGTGAGTGGCCATATTTGAACTGGTCATACAACGGCTTGTATGTGATTTTCAAATCATCTACAGGTTCAAATTTACGTGGGATGTCACCCTCATAGCCAACGCCAATCCTTTTGTTTCCAGAAACTCCATATATCATAGAAGCAAGGTGACTTCTGCCAATACTTCTAGATAGAAATTTTCTAAAGCTCGAGTCATATTCTTTCAGAATATGATTAAGGCTAGGAATGGATTTTTCTGATTCAGAAAGAGATCCAATGTCTTTGGATAATTTTAAAACTTTTTCCTTCAGTTCATAATTTTCCACTTCCAGCTTCTTAGTTTCAGATTCAAATAGCTTTTTCAGCTTTTTGTATTTGATACTAAGATGAGCCTTGAGTTCCAGAAGTTCAGTTAAACTGGAAACTAACTCTTCTTTAGATAGTTTAGAAAATACTTCTTCAGAATCTGATTCTGATGTAGATTCTGATCCATCATCCACTGTGGCCATCAGTGCAAAGTTTGCTTGCTCGCCTTCAGAGTCTGATTCTGATTCAGATTTAGAATCATCCCATGTTGCCATAAGACCTTTCTTCTTATGAAACTTCTTCTTGGGATTCTCCTTCTGAAGTTTTGGACATTCATTCTTGATGTGTCCAGGCTCATTACACTCATAGCAGATGACCTTCTTCTTGCCAGATGTTTTGCCAACAGAAGATTATCCTCTTTCAGGCTTCTTTGAACTTCTGAAGTTCTTGAACTTCCTTTGCTTGCTCTTCCAGAGTTGGTTAACCCTTTTGGAGATCATGGACATTTCATCTTCTTCTTCTGATTCTGATTCTTCAGAATCTTCTTCTTCAGCCTGAAAAGCGTTAGTGCATTTTTTATAATTAGATTTTAATGCAATAGACTTACCTTTCTTCTCAGGCTCATTTGCATCCAGCTCTATCTCATGGCTTCTTAAGGCACTGATTAGCTCTTCCAAAGAAACTTCATTCAGATTCTTTGCAATCTAGAATGGAGTCACCATTGGACCCCATCTTCTGTGCCAGCTTCTGAAGATCTTCTTTACATGACCAGCCTTGGTGTAGCCTTTGTCCAAAACTCTTAATCCATCAGTTAGCGTTTGAAATCTTGAGAACATCTTCTCAATATTTTCATCATCCTCCATCTTGAAGGCTTCATATTTCTGGATTAGGGCAAGAGCTTTGGTCTCCTTGACTTGAGCATTTCCTTCATGGGTCATCTTCAATGACTCATATATATCATAGGCAGTTTCCCTGTTAGATATCTTCTCATACTCACCATGAGAGATAGCATTCAGCAAAATAGTCCTACATTTATGATGATTTTTGAATTGCTTCTTTTGATCATCATTCATTTCTTGTCTTGTAAGCATTACGCCAGTAGCTTTCACTGGATGTTTGTAACCATCCATCAGAAGATCCCATAAGTCACCATCTAGACCAAGGAAGTAACTTTCAAGTTTATCTTTCCAGTATTTAAAGTTTTCACCATCAAATACTGGTGGTCTAAGATAACCATTGTTACCATTTCCATTGTGTTGCTCAGCTGAGCAAGATGTAGATGTATTTGTAGGATCTTCACCAGCCATCTTGTATTGAAGCGTTTTTCTCTTCCTGAATCTTTTCTAAACACGATTAAGTTCTTGCACCTTAGAACCGGCGCTCTGATTCCAATTGAAGGATATAAAAACACTTATAAAGGGGGGGTTTGAATAAGTGTAGCTTTAAAACTTGTAAGATAAAAACTATTTGCAAAATGATTTTTACCCTGGTTCGTTGTTAACTAAACTACTCCAGTCCACCCCCTTGGAGTGATTTACCTCACCTGAGGATTTAATCCACTAATCACACAAGATTACAATGGTTTTCCACTTAGACAACTTCTAAGTCTTCTAGAGTATACTGATCACAACCTGATCACTCTAGGAACAAACTGCTTAGATACCCTCTAAGACTTTCTAGAGTATACTGATCAACAACCTGATCACTCTAGTTCTTACAACTTAATGTAAACAAATTCTTTTAAGAGTTACAATGCTTCTTATAAAGCTATTATCACATATGTGATTTTCTCTTAAGTTTAACGCTTAATCTCACTAAGATATTACAACAGCAATGGTGTGAGGTTGAAGATGAAGTTTGAGAGCTTTTTGAATTTGACAGCGTTTCTGTATATTTGCGCAAGTGTTGTAATCAAAGTTGGTAACCTTGCTTCTCATCAGAACTTCAATATATAGGCGTTTGAAAAGATGACCGTTGAGAGCATTTAATGCTTTGCGTAATCTGTACAGCATTGCATTTAATGTTTCACTCTTTTGTCAACTACCTCGAGCCTTGCTTTCGTTGTGTCTACTGACGTTTCCTTTAATAGCTTCTAACGTTCCTTTTGTCAGTCAACGTAGCCTGCCATCTTGTACTTGCTTCTGATCTGATGTTTGTGTAAACAACATTTGAATATCATCAGAGTCAAACAGCTTGGTGCAGAGCATCTTCTTGTCTTCTGACCTTGAAGTGCTTCTAAGCGTGATACCATGAGAACTTCGGTGCTTCTGCTTCTGAATTCAAGTTCTTCTGATGCTTCCATAGCCAATGCCAATCCTTTTGTTTCCAGAAACTCCATATATCATAGAAGCAAGGTGACTTCTGCCAATACTTCTAGATAGAAATTTTCTGAAGCTCGAGTCATATTCTTTCAGAATATGATTGAGGCTAGGAATGGATTTTTCTGATTTAGAAAGAGATCCAATGTCTTTGGATAATTTTAAAACTTTTTCCTTCAGTTCAGAATTTTCCACTTCCAGCTTCTTAGTTTCAGATTCAAATAGCTTTTTCAGCTTTTTGTATTCGATACTAAGATGAGCCTTGAGTTCCAGAAGTTCAGTAAAACTGGAAATTAACTCTTCTCTAGATAGTTTAGAAAATACCTCTTCAGAATCTGAGTCTGATGTAGATTCTGATCCATCATCCACTATGGCCATCAGTGCAAGGTTTGCTTGCTCGCCTTCAGAGTCTGATTCTGATTCAGAATCATCCCATGTTGCCATAAGACCTTTCTTCTTATGAAACTTCTTCTTGGGATTCTCCTTCTGAAGTTTTGGACATTCATTCTTGAAGTGTCCAGGCTCATTGCACTCATAGCAGATGACCTTCTTCTTGCCAGATCTTTTGCCACCAGAAGATTCTCCTCTTTCAAGCTTCTTTGAACTTCTGAAGTTCTTGAACTTCTTTTGCTTGCTCTTCCAGAGTTGGTTAACCCTTCTGGAGATCATGGATAGTTCATCTTCTTCTTCTGATTCTGATTCTTCAGAATCTTCTTCTTCAGCCTGAAAAGCGTTAGTGCATTTTTTATAATTAGATTTTAATGCAATAGACTTACCTTTCTTCTCAGGCTCATTTGCATCCAGCTCTATCTCATGGCTTCTTAAGGCACTGATTAGCTCTTCCAAAGAAACTTCATTCAGATTCTTTGCAATCTTGAATGCAGTCACCATTGGACCCCATCTTCTGTGCCAGCTGTCGCACGCTCGCGAAATGTGAACAGAGTCGCCACCAATATATTTATCCCAAAGCGGGAAAGGAATATCAGAAAACCTAGAATAAGGATAAGAGAAGGTCTTGCGACCAAAGATAAGGGTACGGGAGTCGGTTACGCAAGGGGAAGGTGCTAGCACCCCTCACGCCCATCGTACTCGATGGTATCCACCTATGTTTGTTCTATTCTAAGGGTGTATAAATCTAAAGCTTAATTACTAAGGGAATGCATGCAAATGAAAGAAAAGAAACACGGGGAAAAAAAGGTTATAAATAATTGTGCTCGCTTAGGCCCCGCGACCCAATGCCTACGTATCCTTTTCAGGAATCAGAGCGCCGTAGTTCGGCTCTTTAGTTTTTGTTTGTTTTTGTGTTTTTTATGTTGAACAGTTACATTCGCACTCCGCTGCTCGACCTCTGGAGTCTTAAGCTGAGAATAGAGCGGAAATAACGTGTCCGATTAGGAGAAAGAATGCCCTGAAGGCAAGAGAAAGAATGCCTCGGTGGCAAGAGAGAAAATATTGGTTTGTATCTTTTTAGGGTAATTCCATGATGAACAAAACCCAATACAAGGTTTCGCACCACTTCATTACTTTGTTTAGGTCTGAGCCTTTATTAAGTGTTTTAAATGTTTTTGGTTGAGTGTTTTTTAAGGGAATTTACTTTGCGATTCGAATCACATAAAATGTATAATGATCGAGAAGCAGATTAGGGAATGAATCCCACTCACTTCTATCCCATTATGTAATGTTCAAGAAACAGATTAGGGAATGAATCCCACTCATTTCTATCCCATTAATCAATGTTCGAGAAACAAATTAGGGAATGAATCCCACTCATTTCTCTCCCATTAAGTAGTGACAGAGAAACAGATTAGGGAATGAATCCCACTCATTTCTATGCCACTAAGTGATTGAGAAACAGATTAGGGAATGAATCCCACTCATTTCTCTATCACTTTCTTAATGTGATTCGCATCTTCCTTTATTAAATGTTTTAAAGTTGAAAAGGAAAATAAACAAAACTAGCCTAAGATGAAAACTAGCCTAATATGATGGGAACCTCTAATTCCTAAAGTTGTCATGGTTTCTACCTAATGGTTAGGAGCAAAAAGCGACATGAGAATATAAGCATAAGCGGAGATAGAAATTACAAGTAAAAATACAAGTAAATAACGATACAAGAATTAGTGTAAAATGGCTAACATAAACACTTGAAAATATGGTACAAGACATGAAAGAGAACAATGCAAAATAGTACAAAAATCGAATTTAAAATACTATTATTTCTATGATTTTTATATGACAAAAACAAGAATTCTAATCAAGCAAAAGAATTAAAATACAAGCCTAAACTAATATTTTTTAGTGATTATTTTTGTGTATTAAAGTCTCAAAAGATAATGGAAAAATTAGTGATTTTTATTGCCTAAAACATATGATATAAAACTATATGATAAAAAGCTAAATCTAACATGTAGAATTATATACACAGGGGGTGAGGTCTGAATACAGGGTGTGAGGAAAGTCAGGGGCGCAGGGCCCAGGTGTTGCTGGCCCAAATTCATATTGTTTTTGTTCAGTTTTTGAATTAGCACCAAACACATGGGATGCATTGGGCTCAAAGGGAGGTGTGGCATGCAGCAATAATAGCGTTGGCCCAAGGGGTGAATTAGCAATCGATTTCGGTGATAAGGCCCAGAGAATTTGCCAAGATCCAAATACATGTTATTATTATTGACTACTTCAAATAATCCAGATTAATCTATTAATCAGACTTAAATCAACCATCAATACCAATTAAAATCCAATTAATATCAGTTAATCAAATAAAAAAAACAAAGGGAATTTAGGGTTTTTCTAACTTGTGACGATTGAAATGTTTCAACTCTGATCTTCTTCTTCACGTGATGGCGGCGAACTCCTTGCTCTGGTCGAAACTCTAACGGCGTCCGTCCTCAAACTCTCATCTCTTTTTCCGATCATCTCTCGTTTAGCCTCCGTCTCGGTTTCTCTCGTCTCCGTCCCTCCCTCTCAATCTCGTCTTCGACTCGTTCTTTGCGATGTTCTTGATGATGATGTGCGATCGACATAGAGGTTGACGATGATGATATCGATTGAAGGACCTGTTACCGATAGAGATTGAAGATTGCGGATCGAATGAGTGAAGATGATTGAAGAGAATGAAGAGAAGATTGGTGATGAATCGGTAATGATTTTTTGTAACCGCTTCTCTGTTTTTCTTCTTCCGTGTATGAATTTTGTTCTTTATTTTTTCACTTGCAGAAATCGGAGAGTGGAGGGATTCAAGACGAAGATTGTCTCAGTGAATGTAGAAGAAGGTGAGGAGAGGACTTGAAGGGAGATTGCAGTAGAGTGTGAAGTGATGAAGATGATGTTGATTGTGGAGTGATGAAGATGATGGAGAAGATTGAAGGTGAAGATGAATGGGAGCAGTGAAGAATGAAGGAGATGAAGGTGGAATGAAATGAAGGTGATGAATGGGCGTCGAGAAGTGAATTGTGGAGTAAATGGTGGGGAGAGTGGCAATGGTGAAGGGATGAAGAAGTGAAGATGGTGATTGAAGTGAAGAATGGCTGAGATCAATGAAAAATGGTGGAGAGAAGAAGATGATGAATTGAGAAAATGGTGAAGAGGTTTAAGGTGATGAGGACAGGGGAAGATGATTGAAGATGATGAACTGAGGTGGAGAGAGATTGGAGAAATCTTGGAGATGATGATGGAATTGAGAGAGTGAAGTTTGAAGCAGAGAAGTGGAAGAGAATGGAAGAGGTTGAACAGAGTGGTGGCTGAAGATTATATAGAGGTTCAAAGGTTCGCTCTTCCCTCACTGATTTTTCTGTTATCAATCTGTTGCCATTGGTTTTCTGTTATGTGTTAGAAGGTAGTTATCTGTTAGCAAGTGGTTAGAATGCTAGGTAGTTTGTAACTGATTTTTGGTAGTTAGAATTCTGTTATGAGGTTATGAAAACTGTTAGTTGGTTATGAGTTATACTAGGTTGTTAGAGTCAGTTAAAGTAAGATGAAAGTTGGTTATGAGGAGGTTATGTGATGGTTAGTTATAGAATGTTGAGAATGGATAGGGTATTAGAAATGGGGCTGAACTGAAAAAGCTTGAATCTGAATGTGGTTTTTTCCTTTGTTTTCAGTTTTTGAAGATTAATTGGAAACAAACATGCAGAGCTGACTTGAATTGTGTATGCTGCAGGTTGAAGATGAAGTTTGACAGCTTTTTGAATTTAACAGCGTTTCTGTATATTTGCGCAAATGTTGTATTCAAAGTTGGTAACCTTGCTTCTCATCAGAACTTCAATATATAGGTGTTTGAGAAGATGGCCGTTTGGAGCATTTAATGCTTTGCGTAATCCGTACAGCATTGCATTTAATGTTTCACTCTTTTGTCAACTACCTCGAGCCTTGCTTTTGCTGTGTCTACTGACGTTGCCTTTAATAGCTTCTAACGTTCCTTTTGTCAGTCAGCGTAGCCTGCCATCTTGTACTTGCTTCTGATCTGATGTTTGTGTAAACAACGTTTGAATATCATCAGTGTCAAACAGCTTGGTGCAGAGCATCTTCTTGTCTTCTGACCTTAAAGTGCTTCTAAGTGTGATACCATGAGAACTTCAGTGTTTCTGCTTCTGAACTCAAGTTCTTCTGATGCTTCCATAGACCCATGTTCTGATTCTGCTTGACCATCTTCTGATGTCTTACCAGACCATGTTCTGATGTTGCATGTTGAACCTTTTGAGTCAGTGCTTCTGGCGCTGATTTTGTGCATACTCTTTATATAATTCCTCTGAAATGGAAATTGCATAGTATTAGAGTACCACATTATCTCATACAAAATTCATATACATTGCTATCATCAAAACTAAGAATATTGTTCAGAACAAATCTTGTTCTAACAATCTCCCCCTTTTTGATGCTGACAAAAACATATATAAATGATATGAATTTGCAATCAGAATATCGGACGGCTAAAGACAATTACACAGCTATAGCATAATCATATAGACATAGTGTGTGAATATGTCTCCCCCTGAGATTAACAATCTCCCCCTGAGATAAATAATCTCCCTTGAAATAAATACTGGAAGAAATTTATAAATAAAGGACTTCCCTGAGTATTTTCCATTTCAGTTAAGACGATTACATATGCTTAGATCTTTCAGAACATTCATAGCTTCTGATTCTTGCTTCCATAGGACAACTTCAGAGCTTGAATTTCTTCTTGAATCATTGCATGCTAGATTGTATCAGAACATTGTTGAATGTACCAGAGCATCATCAGAGCATCTCTACATCCTGAAATGTTACAGAACAAGCTAAACGACAAAAGTCAGAGCATGAATGACTCAGAACATAAAATATGTATCAGAGCAAAAACAATAATGTTTCAGAGCATATTTAGAACTAAAACATGCATCAGAACATATAAGGAATAAGAATGAGTTAGAGCATATTCTATCATCAGAATATCAGAACATTCTTCCTTCTTGCTTCTGATCTTGAAGCTTTACAGCACTCAGCTTGCTTCAATTTCCATGAGCTTGTTTCCATACAGAATTGCTTTTCCTCATGTCTTTGCTTCTCATGTTGAGCTTGTAAGAATATCTTCACTTCCTGCAAAACACTCAAAGACATAAAACTTGCAAGTTCTGTTAGAAATGTGGAGACTTTCTCCCAGCAACTGATAAAATAAATCAGATCATTTATCATCGTTTCTCCCTCTTTTTATCATAACATCAAAAAACACAAAAGATCCAGATGAAAAACAAATAATATGAGAGAAAGAAGGATAATTTTCATTGATTTGCAAAGGAGAATTATCAGAAAGTACAAGGAGGATGCAGAGAAGACAGATGCAAAAAACAAAGGAAAAAACAACTAAGACACAAAGACTAAGACGACCCTAGCTCAGACATAATCTTGGCCAGCATGTCATGAATCCCCGCATTGCTCTCACTCTGTCCATACGAGAAGCTAGCTCAGCCTGATTCTTATGAATAACCTCTAGAGTCTTCACCAGAATAGAGGGTTCACCAGAAGAAGCTTCACAACTTCTGTCCAAAGGGACATCATTCACAACCGCAGCTTCCAGAGTAAGATCATCTACTTGATTTTCCTCAGCAGGAATATCTCCAACAGGATGATCTTCAGCATCAGCTTCTTCCATAGAAGCATCTCCTTCATATTCTGCAGCAGGAAGGTCAGAATATCCATTCTCAAGAGCTTGAAGAATGGCAGCAAGATTCCTTGGTGCAGGAGGACCTTCAACTTCTGGAGGATCAACAACTTCAGGGATGACTAAATTAGGGTCTTCCTCAGAAGGATTTTCCCTCGGAAATTCAAACAAAGATTTGAAGTCTCTTGTCAGAACTGGATACTTAGGTCTCCAGACCACAATATCCCTACAAGGATTGTCCAGCAGCTCATCAACAAACATCTTCTCTTCAAGAACTCTCCTGTTTCTGATAGGATGAAAATATTTTCCATCATCAACTTCAAGAAGATACCCAGCATAACCAGGTGCAGCAGCCACTAGTCTCTTCTGAACAGTCATAGCTTCAACTTGAAAATCTTGGCGAAAGCTTCTCCAAAGGTTTCTAGTTGAAACATCATCAAGACCATTTAAGAAGGCATCTCTCAAGAGATCCAGCCTACTAACAACTTCTTGTCTGAACAATTCCAGGTAGATATGGGGTTCAGGTTCAGGAGGGTTGAAGGTGAAATTGTAGTCAGGGTAGAGAAGGCAGTATGGGTTGGATTTTATGGTAGGAAAGGGATGGGATAGAGAAGGTGGAACTGCAGTAGGAATGGAGCAGGTCTTCAATGGAGCATACCCATGCTTGCTAAGAACCAGATGAGTGGAAGAAACTTCTGCTTGGCTTGAAGAAGATGATGAAGTATTCATGGCGAAATGCTTAGCTACAGACACAAGCTAGGGTTTATGCGATGAATGCAAATGGAGGGGGACGAATGAAGAGAGAGAGTGAAAAAGATGAAATGAAGATGAAGAGGGGTATTTAAAAGATTTAAAAAAACGAAAATAATAAATGCAATATGGTTTAAATGAAATGATTACAGAAAAACATGACATCAATTTGCATTAAATGAGATATGACATTAGGAGAGATAAAGTGACAAACTGAAATGATTTGCACAGTTACCTAGGGCGACGTCTCCTCAACTGCACGCATGCTTGTCCAAAAATAGTGAACACGTGTTCATTTTCTGGAAAGACCGGTGACAGCTGTTTTGCTTTAAGAGAGATTCTGAATCAACTTAGATAATGAAACGTTAGAAATAACAGAATCAGAACTTCTAATTGATCATTATCAGAACTTCTTATAAACACATAATCCCAACACATTTCAGAATTTAACCATACATAAGATCTTCTCATCTTCTCATTCTGGGCATAAATCCATACGGATATTCTTCAGAATGAACTTAAACCTATCTTCAGCAAGGGGTTTTGTAAAGATATCAGCCCATTGATGGTCTGTATTCACCAAGTTCAAAGAGAGAACACCCTTCTGAACATATTCCTCTCATATATTTGATAATCTTCTAGCTTTTCTTCATCCAGAGCATTTGTGTGCTACACCCAGCTGCAGCAACATATTCTGCTACTGTTGTTGAGAGGGCAATGGTAGCTTCCTTCTTACTGTACCAGGAGATCAAGTGACTTCCAAGAAATTGACAACTTCCAGAAGTACTCTTCCTTTCAATTCTATCTCCAGCATAGTCAGCATCACAAAATCCTACTAAGTTGTATTCTTTAGATCTTCTGTAGACTAAACCAACATTAGTAGTTCCTTTCAGATACCTCAGAATTCTCTTAACAGGAGTTAGGTGAGATTCTCTAGGATCTGATTGGAATCTAGCAGACAAACAAACACTGAATAGGATGTCAGTTCTAGAAGCAGTTAAATATAGAAGAGATCCAATCATACCTCTGTACAACTTCTGATCTACCTTCTTACTTACCTCATCCTTATCTAGAACACACCTTGGATGCATAGGAGTTTTGGCTTCTTTGCTTTCAGAAAGATTAAACTTCTTCAGAAGTTCTTTCACATACTTCGTTTGATGAACATAAGTTCCATCAGGAGTTTGATTGATTTGAATCCCAAGAAAATACTTGAGTTCACCCATCACACTCATTTCAAATTCAGCATGCATAGACTTAGCAAACTCCTTTCCAAGTGAAGCATTAGATGTTCCAAAAATAATATCATCAACATAAATTTGACAAATTAAAATGTCATTCTTAGACGTTTTACAGAAAAGGGTCGTATCCACTTGTCCTCTAGTGAAACCATTGTTCAAGAGGAAAGAACTTAATCTCTCATACCAAGCTCTAGGAGCTTGCTTCAACCCATACAATGATTTCTTAAGTTTGAAAACATGTTCTGGAGACTTAGAGTCGTCAAAACCAGGAGGTTGGTGGACATAGACTTCCTTATCTATATAGCCATTTAAGAAGGCACTCTTAACATCCATCTGATATAGAGTGATGTTATGTTGAGTGGCAAAAGAAATTAATAGGCGAATAGATTCTAACCTGGCCACTGGTGCAAATGTTTCTGTATAGTCAATACCTTCTTGTTGACTATAACCCTGAGCCACCAGTCTGGCTTTGTTTCTTACCACTTCTCCCTTCTCACTGAGCTTGTTTCTGAAAACCCACTTTGTACCAATGATGTTGAATCCTCTTGGTCTAGGAACCAAATCCCATACATCATTCCTTGTAAACTGATTTAGTTCTTCTTGCATGGCAATTATCCAGTCTGGATCTTCTAGAGCTTGATCAACAAAAGTTGGCTCGATCAAAGAAACAAGACCTAATTGACATTCTGCATTTTTCTTAAGGAATGCTCTTGTTCTGATGGGATCATCTTTCTTTCCAAGAATCACATCTTCTGAGTGAGCTAAGGTGAGTCTAGAAGATCTTCTGACTGTTGACTCTTCAGAAATCCTGAGATTCTCTAAAGATGCAGCAACTTGATCTTCTGATCCTTTGCTTCTGAGACTTTCAGCTTCTGAAACTTTGCTTCTTGGTTCCTCAGCTTCTGATATATCAATATCTATATCTGCAAAATTCTCAAACTTCTTTGGCTTTTCAAGACCAAGCTTATCATCAAATCTGATATTTATTGATTCTTCTACAACCAATGTTTAAGTATTGTATACTCTGTAGCCTTTAGAGCGTTCAGAATATCCAAGAAGGAAACATTTTTGGGCCTTAGAATCAAACTTACCAAGATGGTCTTTAGTATTCAGGATAAAACAAACACATCCAAAAGGATGAATATATGAAATGTTGGGCTTTCTGTTCTTCCACAATTCATAAGGAGTCTTATTTAGAATATGTCTTATAGAGATTCTATTCTGAATATAACATGCAGTGTTTATTGCTTATGCCCAGAAGTGCTTAGCCATATTGGTTTCATTGATCATGGTTCTGGCAATTTCTTGCAGAGTCCTATTTTTTCGCTCTACAACTCCATTTTGTTGTGGAGTTCTAGGGCAAGAGAAATCATGGGCAATACCATTTTCTTTGAAGAATTCCTCAAAGAATTTGTTCTCAAATTCACCACCATGATCACTTCTGACTTTTATGATTTGACACTCCTTCTCAGATTGAATCTGAGTGCAGAATTCAAAGAACACTAAATGAGACTCATCCTTGTGTTTTAAGAACTTTACCCATGTCCATCGGCTATAATCATCTACGATGACTAATCCATATTTCTTCCCTCTGACAGATGCGGTTTTGACTGGTCCAAACAAATCAATGTGCCGAAGTTCTAACGGCCTTGAGGAAGAAACAACATTCTTAGACTTGAATGCAGATTTGGAGAACTTGCCCTTCTGACATGCTTCACAAAGAGCATCTGATTTGTATTTCAGATTTGGGAGTCCTCTGACCAGATTTAGTTTGTTAATCTGAGAAATCTTTCTCAAACTAACATGTCCTAATCTTCTGTGCCAGACCCATTGCTCTTCAGAAACAGACATAAGACAAGTCACCTTCTGCTTCTCAAGATCAGAAAGATCAATCTTATAAATGTTGTTCTTTCTCTTGCCTGTAAATAGGATTGAGCCATCCATCTGACTTACAGCCTTGCAAGACTTTTGATTGAAGATTATATCATAACCATTGTCCCTTAATTGACTTATGGACAATAAGTTATGCGTTAATCCTTCTACAAGAAGTACATTAGTTATGGAAGGAGAGTTACCAATACTTATGGTTCCAGAGCCAATAATCTTGCCCTTCTGATCTCCTCCAAACTTGACTTTTCCACCAGATTTAAGCACCAGGTCTTGGAACATAGACCTTCTTCCCGTCATGTGTCGCGAGCACCCAGAGTCCAGGTACCATGACATTTTGTGCTTTGTCTTCTTTGCTGCCAAGGATATCTGCAACAGAAATTATCTTATCCTTAGGTACCACAATTTCTTGGGTCCTTTCTTGTTAGTTTTCCTCAAGTTCCGATTGAATTTGGGTTTAGCATAATAATTAACAGGAGGGACAACATGATATTCTTTAGGTTTGGCATCATGATATCTTTTAGGTTGTGTCACATGCTTCTTGGTGTGTGTAGTGTTAAAGCTTTTGGCATGTGAAGTGAGCCTAATATCATGTTGTCATACCCTAATTTTTGACCCCCTGAGATGTCATATCTTTTAAACTTTTCATTAAAGACAAAATAGATACTCAGAGCAGTCACTTGTTCATCTGATACCCAGTCTAGGGTTTTGAGCCCCATCAAGGACTAAAATCAGGGATCACATTTGGAAAACCCTAGAAAACTCTAGGGGATCACTCAAAGGCATCAATCATCTTCAAATAGCTCATATGACAATATCCATTGGGCATTAAAACCCAATCCAAGGCCTACAGTCATCAATTTCATCTGGTCGACAATTAGGGTTTTTGACCTAATTCACCAAGATCGTTGACTTTTAATCAGGACATGGATCCAAAACTCAAAGCATGACTCAAGAGCTTCTATTACCTCAATATAATCCATTCACATCACTCATTTGAAGAGGAGATTTTGATTCATCACAAAAGTCCAAGAATTCACTTCATCTGAAAAAGTCAACTGCACAGGATCACCTTTGACTTTTTGGAAATATTGGTCAACCATGACTTTTGAAGTTTTGAATCATCAATATATGATATTTGAAGTCATTTGATCAAGGAAAATCAAGAAAATCAATCAAGAATCATAAGTCAAAAGTTTGACTTTTCAAAATTTTCAAAGTGATTTTTGCCAAACTTTGGAAGGGATTTTCTCAAAATTTAACCTACAAACTGAAAAAAACTTCCAACATGAAAGTTGTAGATTTTGATCCAATAAACAACTTTGACACAGATGATGTTTTGGCTAAAAATCAACCATTGAAGAGTTATGGAGCTTCAAAGTGGCTGCCTTCACAAAACATGCAAGAAAACCCTAGTTTTCTTCAAACTTTATGGGACTTTTTCACTAATTTCCCTAAAGAATTTGGGCAAACACCAAACTAATGAATCAAAGTACATATTAAGGGCTTTCCAAATTGTGCTCAACCTTCTCCAAATTCATTTTGAGCTAAGAGATATGATTGATCAAAGTTAGGCACTTGAAGTGAAAATTATAGGTCATGTGCAATTTGAAACTTTGCAATTTTGTGCGAATGACTTCTCTAAATGATGCTACCCGACCTCTAATACATCTGCAAGCACACCATACATCCAATTTCATCATTGCATAAGGATTAGAGAAGATTCCCAAAAACAAAGGCATGTGATAATGTAATGATTGCACTTGTCATTTAGTATATCTATTTTGTGAATAATCAAAAAAATCATAAAAATATTATTTATTTCATGTGTTTTTATTAGGTTTAAAATAGTATGTTTTAAGTGTTTTCTTAAATACTTTAAATATACATTTTTATTTTGTTTTGACCTAACTACTTTGTGAATAAATTTATGATAAAACCCAAATCATTTAGGTCTTAATTAGGTATAGATTCTGTCTTTACCTTAATTAAGTTGACTTTTGTCAATTTTCAAAACTGTTTTCAATCTCCGATTAAACGAATGATTAAGGTTTTCAAACAACAAAACCTTATATCATTTCAATTATTTTCCAACTGTTTTCATAAACAGTAAATCATTTTCAAGTGGGCCTCTAATAGAGTGTAAGACCCAACACCTTTTTCTTTTCATAGTTTGTTTTCAAAAATTGTATTTACAAAATCTTCTTTCTGTTTTCAAAACATTCTTCTGGTATTTGAAGGGCATTATTCCCGATGAAACTCTTCAGATACCTATGTGACCTTTGTCCATCTTCACTTCTTCTGTTTTCAAAACCTTTTAACTGTTTATAATAAATATTCAACTGTTATCAACAAAACAACAAAAATTGCTGTTGAGGCTTTGTACATACTTCTTCAAAGGCCTCCACTCCATCCAGGTTAGGCTTTACAATCTTTCAATTTACAGTCTTTATTTAAATTACTGTCAAATATAGAACTGTTTATATATTGTTTAGAACTACGTTTGAGTGTAAACCCTAGGACAGTTAAACTATATATATATATATATATATATATATTATAGGAATATGGCCTAGGATTGAGAATGTCTTCCCGGTGAGGGCTCTTTCCTAATTAGAGATCTGTAGTTCAAACCCCCAAGATGAATTATTCCCGGTGAAACATCTTGGCAAAAACCTTAGAACCCAAAAAAATAGGACACATCCACCCAAAGAGGAATTATTCCTGGTGAAACCTCTTACCCATTTGCTTAAAGCCAAAATAATTTCAAAACCACATAGCTTCCTCTTGTGCTATAACAAGGACCCTCGATGACCCTCGATTAGCCTCCTCTTGGGCTTTGTACAAGGACCCACAGGCTTCTTAAAAGCATTTCCAGCTTCCTCTAGAGCTTGTATGCAAGGACCCATCAGGTTTCTTATAAACATAGGAACAGGTCTTTAGTTACCTTTTAGCCTATCCTGGTGAGTTTCTTCCATTCTTTAAACCAGACTTTAAACAAGCTAAGATTGTCTCAATCTCATATTGAGTACACTTTTTGGAATGAGAGACATGGACAGTCTTTGTCACCCTTATCTTCATCAATCTTCCTTAGCAGAGTCTAGGATCCATGTTTGCTTATCCTCAGTCAGAGTCAGCCTTAATCTTGGGCTTTAAAACAAGAAGTCTCCACTAGATAATCTTTCTGCCATTCATTTTAACAAAAACCCCTGGAAAGGGTTAGCCTCCACACATTCTTTCATTTTATTAAAAACCCCTGGAAAGGGTTAGCCTCCAATCATTCTTTCATTTTAACAAAAACCCCTGGAAAGGTTCAGCCTCCAAAATCACTCCTTTAAATCCAAAGATTTATTCTTTTAAAAGATAAATTCCCCAAAAGAGTCAAAACCCCTGGAAAGGGTCAGCCTCCAAAAACATGATAAAAATCCAGTCTTTTAATAGTCAATTTCTCCAGTTGAGTCAAAATCCCTGGAAAGGGTTAGCTTCCAAAAAAAAACATAAATAAATTAGTTTGTTAAAACCTCTAGCAAAATAAAACTCCCCCGGTGAGTCTTTCCTTTTTAAGTTAGCCACAACCTTGGGCTTTGTACAAGGCAGATATACCATATTTCCCTGTGTCAAAGATTCTTAATCTCTAGGATATTTTCCCCATAGAGTCTTCCATACTCAGTTAATTTAAGAGTCCGCCACAACCTTGGGCTTCAGACAAGGCACAAATTAATAATTTCCTCAGCTAAGAGTCAGCCACAACCTTGGGCTTTGTACAAGGCACACAAAATAGAGTCATTCATAGTCTTAAAAAAAACTCAGTTATCCTCAGCAGTCAGCCACGACCTTGGGCTTTGTACAAGGCACACAAAATAGAGTCTCCCTGAGTAGAGCCAGCCTCAATTCTGGGCTTTGTACAGAACACCAAATAAAATCCATCAAATAAAGACTCTCCAACTAGAGTCAGCCTCAATTCTGGGCTTTGTACAGAACTCAAAAACTCCTTAGTTTAAATTCTCGCCGGTAGAGTTATCTCTCCATAAGTCAATAAATCAATCAAAAGCCTCAAGCTTGGGCCTCATTCAAGCCAGCTAAAAATCAAATCTTTCAAACAATAGATAGACATAGCTCATCTTCATAGGTATATATTTCTCTTATCTCACCACAAGCAAACAATCATTTCAAACAATCATCATTTCAAACAAATCATCATTTCTCCCATTTAGGACACTGAAAGGCATGCTCTGGCAACACACCCAGACTTGTACGACCCTTTCCCTAATTTGGTTGAGAATCTTTCATTTTAGAGGCATGATGGCTGTCATACTTGATCAACCAAGTAGACTCCCCTCTTAATGAAACATCATTTTTTAGCTTTTCTGTCACTTTTAAAATGTTTGTGGTGGAATAGTAGAAATACCTCTCTGTAAAGATGATTTCATGTCTCTTTATTGTAAACAGAGATTTAATTCAAAGCTTCAACCATGAGCTTCAAGCAAGGCACCAAAAATCTTTTAATTTCCCTAGTTAGTTCCCCGAACTACATTAAGCTCTGACTTCCACTAGGGATATGTAGGCATGAGGTTCACAAGGAATCTCAGCGAGCTAATAAAATACCAAAAATAGTCAGTTTATTTGTCTGTCTGTCTGTCTTTTTAAATCAATTCAATTCCTTCTCCTAACACAAAAGGAGAAACTTTCCCAATCATTAGCAATAAACACAATCACAATGACACAGAGAAGGTTCTCGTAGAGTACTACGGATATGTAGGGTGCTTAAACTCTTCCCTATGTATAACCGACCCCCCGAACTCCAGAATTTCTAGTCTAGGTGAAATCCCCACACTTAGCAAACTCCTAGGGTTTAGTTGAGATCTTTTTTCCCTTTCCTACTCGTAGGACAATAAGAAAGTTCATGTGATATCGTAGGAAGAACTGAAACAAAATTCATCCCATCCCGGGCGCATTCTCCTTCCAAATTTCAGGTGAAGGGTCTAGCGTGCCGTCCTCCCAAGTGAAACGGGGATGTAAAAAAAACGACACCACACATGTGAGTGGCCATATTTGAACTGGTCATACAACGGCTTGTATGTGATTTTCAAATCATCTACAGGTTCAAATTTACGTGGGATGTCACCCTCATAGCCAACGCCAATCCTTTTGTTTCCAGAAACTCCATATATCATAGAAGCAAGGTGACTTCTGCCAATACTTCTAGATAGAAATTTTCTAAAGCTCGAGTCATATTCTTTCAGAATATGATTAAGGCTAGGAATGGATTTTTCTGATTCAGAAAGAGATCCAATGTCTTTGGATAATTTTAAAACTTTTTCCTTCAGTTCATAATTTTCCACTTCCAGCTTCTTAGTTTCAGATTCAAATAGCTTTTTCAGCTTTTTGTATTTGATACTAAGATGAGCCTTGAGTTCCAGAAGTTCAGTTAAACTGGAAACTAACTCTTCTTTAGATAGTTTAGAAAATACTTCTTCAGAATCTGATTCTGATGTAGATTCTGATCCATCATCCACTGTGGCCATCAGTGCAAAGTTTGCTTGCTCGCCTTCAGAGTCTGATTCTGATTCAGATTTAGAATCATCCCATGTTGCCATAAGACCTTTCTTCTTATGAAACTTCTTCTTGGGATTCTCCTTCTGAAGTTTTGGACATTCATTCTTGATGTGTCCAGGCTCATTACACTCATAGCAGATGACCTTCTTCTTGCCAGATGTTTTGCCAACAGAAGATTATCCTCTTTCAGGCTTCTTTGAACTTCTGAAGTTCTTGAACTTCCTTTGCTTGCTCTTCCAGAGTTGGTTAACCCTTTTGGAGATCATGGACATTTCATCTTCTTCTTCTGATTCTGATTCTTCAGAATCTTCTTCTTCAGCCTGAAAAGCGTTAGTGCATTTTTTATAATTAGATTTTAATGCAATAGACTTACCTTTCTTCTCAGGCTCATTTGCATCCAGCTCTATCTCATGGCTTCTTAAGGCACTGATTAGCTCTTCCAAAGAAACTTCATTCAGATTCTTTGCAATCTAGAATGGAGTCACCATTGGACCCCATCTTCTGTGCCAGCTTCTGAAGATCTTCTTTACATGACCAGCCTTGGTGTAGCCTTTGTCCAAAACTCTTAATCCATCAGTTAGCGTTTGAAATCTTGAGAACATCTTCTCAATATTTTCATCATCCTCCATCTTGAAGGCTTCATATTTCTGGATTAGGGCAAGAGCTTTGGTCTCCTTGACTTGAGCATTTCCTTCATGGGTCATCTTCAATGACTCATATATATCATAGGCAGTTTCCCTGTTAGATATCTTCTCATACTCACCATGAGAGATAGCATTCAGCAAAATAGTCCTACATTTATGATGATTTTTGAATTGCTTCTTTTGATCATCATTCATTTCTTGTCTTGTAAGCATTACGCCAGTAGCTTTCACTGGATGTTTGTAACCATCCATCAGAAGATCCCATAAGTCACCATCTAGACCAAGGAAGTAACTTTCAAGTTTATCTTTCCAGTATTTAAAGTTTTCACCATCAAATACTGGTGGTCTAAGATAACCATTGTTACCATTTCCATTGTGTTGCTCAGCTGAGCAAGATGTAGATGTATTTGTAGGATCTTCACCAGCCATCTTGTATTGAAGCGTTTTTCTCTTCCTGAATCTTTTCTAAACACGATTAAGTTCTTGCACCTTAGAACCGGCGCTCTGATTCCAATTGAAGGATATAAAAACACTTATAAAGGGGGGGTTTGAATAAGTGTAGCTTTAAAACTTGTAAGATAAAAACTATTTGCAAAATGATTTTTACCCTGGTTCGTTGTTAACTAAACTACTCCAGTCCACCCCCTTGGAGTGATTTACCTCACCTGAGGATTTAATCCACTAATCACACAAGATTACAATGGTTTTCCACTTAGACAACTTCTAAGTCTTCTAGAGTATACTGATCACAACCTGATCACTCTAGGAACAAACTGCTTAGATACCCTCTAAGACTTTCTAGAGTATACTGATCAACAACCTGATCACTCTAGTTCTTACAACTTAATGTAAACAAATTCTTTTAAGAGTTACAATGCTTCTTATAAAGCTATTATCACATATGTGATTTTCTCTTAAGTTTAACGCTTAATCTCACTAAGATATTACAACAGCAATGGTGTGAGGTTGAAGATGAAGTTTGAGAGCTTTTTGAATTTGACAGCGTTTCTGTATATTTGCGCAAGTGTTGTAATCAAAGTTGGTAACCTTGCTTCTCATCAGAACTTCAATATATAGGCGTTTGAAAAGATGACCGTTGAGAGCATTTAATGCTTTGCGTAATCTGTACAGCATTGCATTTAATGTTTCACTCTTTTGTCAACTACCTCGAGCCTTGCTTTCGTTGTGTCTACTGACGTTTCCTTTAATAGCTTCTAACGTTCCTTTTGTCAGTCAACGTAGCCTGCCATCTTGTACTTGCTTCTGATCTAATGTTTGTGTAAACAACATTTGAATATCATCAGAGTCAAACAGCTTGGTGCAGAGCATCTTCTTGTCTTCTGACCTTGAAGTGCTTCTAAGCGTGATACCATGAGAACTTCGGTGCTTCTGCTTCTGAATTCAAGTTCTTCTGATGCTTCCATAGCCAATGCCAATCCTTTTGTTTCCAGAAACTCCATATATCATAGAAGCAAGGTGACTTCTGCCAATACTTCTAGATAGAAATTTTCTGAAGCTCGAGTCATATTCTTTCAGAATATGATTGAGGCTAGGAATGGATTTTTCTGATTTAGAAAGAGATCCAATGTCTTTGGATAATTTTAAAACTTTTTCCTTCAGTTCAGAATTTTCCACTTCCAGCTTCTTAGTTTCAGATTCAAATAGCTTTTTCAGCTTTTTGTATTCGATACTAAGATGAGCCTTGAGTTCCAGAAGTTCAGTAAAACTGGAAATTAACTCTTCTCTAGATAGTTTAGAAAATACCTCTTCAGAATCTGATTCTGATGTAGATTCTGATCCATCATCCACTATGGCCATCAGTGCAAGGTTTGCTTGCTCGCCTTCAGAGTCTGATTCTGATTCAGAATCATCCCATGTTGCCATAAGACCTTTCTTCTTATGAAACTTCTTCTTGGGATTCTCCTTCTGAAGTTTTGGACATTCATTCTTGAAGTGTCCAGGCTCATTGCACTCATAGCAGATGACCTTCTTCTTGCCAGATCTTTTGCCACCAGAAGATTCTCCTCTTTCAAGCTTCTTTGAACTTCTGAAGTTCTTGAACTTCTTTTGCTTGCTCTTCCAGAGTTGGTTAACCCTTCTGGAGATCATGGATAGTTCATCTTCTTCTTCTGATTCTGATTCTTCAGAATCTTCTTCTTCAGCCTGAAAAGCGTTAGTGCATTTTTTATAATTAGATTTTAATGCAATAGACTTACCTTTCTTCTCAGGCTCATTTGCATCCAGCTCTATCTCATGGCTTCTTAAGGCACTGATTAGCTCTTCCAAAGAAACTTCATTCAGATTCTTTGCAATCTTGAATGCAGTCACCATTGGACCCCATCTTCTGTGCCAGCTGTCGCACGCTCGCGAAATGTGAACAGAGTCGCCACCAATATATTTATCCCAAAGCGGGAAAGGAATATCAGAAAACCTAGAATAAGGATAAGAGAAGGTCTTGCGACCAGAGATAAGGGTACGGGAGTCGGTTACGCAAGGGGAAGGTGCTAGCACCCCTCACGCCCATCGTACTCGATGGTATCCACCTATGTTTGTTCTATTCTAAGGGTGTATAAATCTAAAGCTTAATTACTAAGGGAATGCATGCAAATGAAAGAAAAGAAACACGGGGAAAAAAAGGTTATAAATAATTGTGCTCGCTTAGGCCCCGCGACCCAATGCCTACGTATCCTTTTCAGGAATCAGAGCGCCGTAGTTCGGCTCTTTAGTTTTTGTTTGTTTTTGTGTTTTTTATGTTGAACAGTCACATTCGCACTCCGCTGCTCGACCTCTGGAGTCTTAAGCTGGGAATAGAGCGGAAATAACGTGTCCGATTAGGAGAAAGAATGCCCTGAAGGCAAGAGAAAGAATGCCTCGGAGGCAAGAGAGAAAATATTGGTTTGTATCTTTTTAGGGTAATTCCATGATGAACAAAACCCAATACAAGGTTTCGCACCACTTCATTACTTTGTTTAGGTCTGAGCCTTTATTAAGTGTTTTAAATGTTTTTGGTTGAGTGTTTTTTAAGGGAATTTACTTTGCGATTCGAATCACATAAAATGTATAATGATCGAGAAGCAGATTAGGGAATGAATCCCACTCACTTCTATCCCATTATGTAATGTTCAAGAAACAGATTAGGGAATGAATCCCACTCATTTCTATCCCATTAATCAATGTTCGAGAAACAAATTAGGGAATGAATCCCACTCATTTCTCTCCCATTAAGTAGTGACAGAGAAACAGATTAGGGAATGAATCCCACTCATTTCTATGCCACTAAGTGATTGAGAAACAGATTAGGGAATGAATCCCACTCATTTCTCTATCACTTTCTTAATGTGATTCGCATCTTCCTTTATTAAATGTTTTAAAGTTGAAAAGGAAAATAAACAAAACTAGCCTAAGATGAAAACTAGCCTAATATGATGGGAACCTCTAATTCCTAAAGTTGTCATGGTTTCTACCTAATGGTTAGGAGCAAAAAGCGACATGAGAATATAAGCATAAGCGGAGATAGAAATTACAAGTAAAAATACAAGTAAATAACGATACAAGAATTAGTGTAAAATGGCTAACATAAACACTTGAAAATATGGTACAAGACATGAAAGAGAACAATGCAAAATAGTACAAAAATCGAATTTAAAATACTATTATTTCTATGATTTTTATATGACAAAAACAAGAATTCTAATCAAGCAAAAGAATTAAAATACAAGCCTAAACTAATATTTTTTAGTGATTATTTTTGTGTATTAAAGTCTCAAAAGATAATGGAAAAATTAGTGATTTTTATTGCCTAAAACATATGATATAAAACTATATGATAAAAAGCTAAATCTAACATGTAGAATTATATACACAGGGGGTGAGGTCTGAATACAGGGTGTGAGGAAAGTCAGGGGCGCAGGGCCCAGGTGTTGCTGGCCCAAATTCATATTGTTTTTGTTCAGTTTTTGAATTAGCACCAAACACATGGGATGCATTGGGCTCAAAGGGAGGTGTGGCATGCAGCAATAATAGCGTTGGCCCAAGGGGTGAATTAGCAATCGATTTCGGTGATAAGGCCCAGAGAATTTGCCAAGATCCAAATACATGTTATTATTATTGACTACTTCAAATAATCCAGATTAATCTATTAATCAGACTTAAATCAACCATCAATACCAATTAAAATCCAATTAATATCAGTTAATCAAATAAAAAAAACAAAGGGAATTTAGGGTTTTTCTAACTTGTGACGATTGAAATGTTTCAACTCTGATCTTCTTCTTCACGTGATGGCGGCGAACTCCTTGCTCTGGTCGAAACTCTAACGGCGTCCGTCCTCAAACTCTCATCTCTTTTTCCGATCATCTCTCGTTTAGCCTCCGTCTCGGTTTCTCTCGTCTCCGTCCCTCCCTCTCAATCTCGTCTTCGACTCGTTCTTTGCGATGTTCTTGATGATGATGTGCGATCGACATAGAGGTTGACGATGATGATATCGATTGAAGGACCTGTTACCGATAGAGATTGAAGATTGCGGATCGAATGAGTGAAGATGATTGAAGAGAATGAAGAGAAGATTGGTGATGAATCGGTAATGATTTTTTGTAACCGCTTCTCTGTTTTTCTTCTTCCGTGTATGAATTTTGTTCTTTATTTTTTCACTTGCAGAAATCGGAGAGTGGAGGGATTCAAGACGAAGATTGTCTCAGTGAATGTAGAAGAAGGTGAGGAGAGGACTTGAAGGGAGATTGCAGTAGAGTGTGAAGTGATGAAGATGATGTTGATTGTGGAGTGATGAAGATGATGGAGAAGATTGAAGGTGAAGATGAATGGGAGCAGTGAAGAATGAAGGAGATGAAGGTGGAATGAAATGAAGGTGATGAATGGGCGTCGAGAAGTGAATTGTGGAGTAAATGGTGGGGAGAGTGGCAATGGTGAAGGGATGAAGAAGTGAAGATGGTGATTGAAGTGAAGAATGGCTGAGATCAATGAAAAATGGTGGAGAGAAGAAGATGATGAATTGAGAAAATGGTGAAGAGGTTTAAGGTGATGAGGACAGGGGAAGATGATTGAAGATGATGAACTGAGGTGGAGAGAGATTGGAGAAATCTTGGAGATGATGATGGAATTGAGAGAGTGAAGTTTGAAGCAGAGAAGTGGAAGAGAATGGAAGAGGTTGAACAGAGTGGTGGCTGAAGATTATATAGAGGTTCAAAGGTTCGCTCTTCCCTCACTGATTTTTCTGTTATCAATCTGTTGCCATTGGTTTTCTGTTATGTGTTAGAAGGTAGTTATCTGTTAGCAAGTGGTTAGAATGCTAGGTAGTTTGTAACTGATTTTTGGTAGTTAGAATTCTGTTATGAGGTTATGAAAACTGTTAGTTGGTTATGAGTTATACTAGGTTGTTAGAGTCAGTTAAAGTAAGATGAAAGTTGGTTATGAGGAGGTTATGTGATGGTTAGTTATAGAATGTTGAGAATGGATAGGGTATTAGAAATGGGGCTGAACTGAAAAAGCTTGAATCTGAATGTGGTTTTTTCCTTTGTTTTCAGTTTTTGAAGATTAATTGGAAACAAACATGCAGAGCTGACTTGAATTGTGTATGCTGCAGGATAGATTTTCATGAAAGCAAGAGATGGTGAGCTGTTTTCCCCTTTTGTACTTTGTTTTTTTTTACTGGTTGTATGAATTTGGCAGCAAGCTGGTTTTGGTTTAAAAATGTATGGGCAGAATGTGACAGCATGTTGGTATAGTATGAAACTTTAAAAGAATGGTGGTGTGAATGTGGTTTGATTGCTGTTAGTGATTTTGTGTAGGATAATTGTTAGGTATGGTTTCTTTGTATAGCTTGCTTGGTCCTTGATTTTGGTTCAGTTTATATGCTGCAGGGTTGCAAGTCGTTTGGTCACAAAAGGAGAAAGAGAATTGAAGAGGGTTTGGTTTTCTTTGGATAGAAGATTAATTGAAGACTTATTCAACTGAATTCTTCATGATAGATTAGAGTGCAAAGAGAATGTGTAATGTATATAGTAGTGATGTAAATGGTGTTTAGGATAATTTGTAAATGGATGGATCTTAGAATGATATAATGGCTTTTGTAATGAGTTTTAAAATTGTGAAATGTAATGATAGACTTGTAATAAAGGTGATGTGAGAATTTTTGTAATGAAGTATGAATGGTTTTTGTATCGAAATGATATATATATTTTCCATATTCTCAAATAAATTGAATAATCTCCTTTCCCTCCATTTGTTATTTTGAAATCTCAATACCTTCATTAATTCTTGCAAAAGGAAATTTAAATCCCTTATTTTCCTTTCACCTCAAGTCCTTGAACGAGATCCAATGTCAATATCTATTTCCTGTCTTGCACAAATTCATAATCCAAACATTGAATGAAGGAGTTATGTCCTTTATTGATGAATGAGCTTTATGAGAAAACCTCCTTGAATAACATATAATTAGGAAGTAGCCCCCACTAACCATAAACATAAGAAACCCCAAACCACGGGACATTTGGTTAGAACGAGAGCCTGCATAGATAGTGAATAATGCCATGTGAAACCTTAGCTCCTTGGTGACTATTGATTCAATGGATTCCCCAACGTCTTGTTTAATGAATGTATGCATGATGTGTAAATGATCTAATGGAGAGGTGCACATGTACGTGAAACTAAAGCCAATTGAAATAAATTAAGATGGGCAAATTTTGGGGTGCAACAGCTGCCCCTATTTAATCGTCTTAAACATGAAGGAGAGATTGGCGCTAGCCTTTCGATCGTTCAAGGTGGAAGAAGATTAAATACCAAGTGAACCTGAAAATTTGCCTGATGAGAGATGTGATCCACTGGGGAAAAGATGGTGTTAATTCCACTGAGGAAGAATGCATCAATTCTGGATTGATCAAATTAACTCTGGGTTAGAAATGAAATGTGCATCAACTCTGGGTTGAAAAAGAAAAGTGAGTCAACTCTGGGTCGAAGAATGAAGGGAAGTCAACTCGGGGTTGCATAAGAGGTGAACATCAATTCTGGATTGAGAGCGGAAATGGAACTCAGTATTAGTGGGACAAGATATAGGCATCAACTCTGGGTTGAGAAAGAAAGTAAGAACATCAACTCTGGGTTGAAAACAAGAGATAGACATCAACTCTGGGTTGAGAAAAGGTAACTTAACTCTGGGTTGAAAGAGGAGAGATGAACAATTAGGAATATCTGTCAACTCTGGGTTGAGTGGGTAAAGACAAAAGATGACCGTCAACTCTGGGTTGAGTGGGAAAAGAGAAGGATCAACTCTGGGTTGAAATAAGGATAACCGCCAACTCTGGGTTGAGTGGGAAAAGGACAATCAATTCTGGATTGAATAAAGGATAACCGTCAACTCTGGGTTGAGTGGGAAAAGACAAAAGATAACCGTCAACTCTGGGTTGAGTGGGAAGATACAAAAGATAATTGTCAACTCTGGGTTGAAAGAAACCAAAAAGATAACCGTCAACTCTGGGTTGAGTAAAAGATAACCGTCAACTCTGGGTTGAGTAAAAGATAACCGTCAACTCTGGGTTTAGTGGGAAAAAGGGATCAATTTTGGATTGGACAGGGGACAACCGTCAACTCTGGGTTGAGTGGGAAACGATAATTAACTCGGGGTTAAAAGATGAAAGGAAAACCAACTCTGGGTTGAACACCAAAACATCAACTCTGGGTTGAAAAAAGGGATAACCGTCAACTCTGGGTTGAGTGGGAAAAGAAATTAACGAGGAATAACCGTCAACTCTGGGTTGAGTGGGATAAAAACAAAGTATAACCGTCAACTCTGGGTTGAGAGGGAAGTAACCGTCAACTCTGGGTTGAGTGGGAGGAAATAATTAACTCGGGGTTAAAAATATGAAAGGAAAATCAACTCTGGGTTGAACATAAAAACATCAACTCTGGGTTGAAGAAGGGATAACCGTCAACTCTTGGTTGAGTGGGAAGAGATAATTAACTCGGGGTTAAAAGGTGAAAGGAAAGACAACTCTGGGTTGAACTCAAAAACATCAACTCTGGGTTGAAGAAAGATGAACATGATTGACTTTAGGAGATGACACCACAATGGTAACTCTGAGTGATCCAGTGGACTATCAGTTGAATGCTTGTAGGGACCTCATCTGATGAGTAACTTGGCTTATGCTTCATATGCAAATGTTTGATTTATTTTATGCATTTCTGGAGACGCGATGCGATGTATTCTATATGCAGTGTACTGATGGGTTGTTCAGGGTTTATGCTTTGTGTGGGAGATATATTAGGTGGAGTTCTGACACTCTATTTGAGAATCAAGGTAGAGTGGATGCCCCTGGTTTATTGATGATTGGATTATTGTGGGAGAAATGTCAATGAGAATGCAATGATATGCATGATTAATGCATGACTATGAATGGAATGATTTGTTTCCAAGGTACCAGGGATGGATGGAGAGCGCCTTTGTAGAAATGTCATTGCTTGAAGGATAGAACTTGTGGAGGTGAGGTGTTGACTTGACTCCTCGACACTTGTCTTGATATCTGACGCTTGCTTGGGGATGAAAAGATGAATTGCTACTAGCTTGCCCCAGCTTGTAGGATCTTCTTGAGATATGACTTTGATATGTTTGAATCATGGAGATTAGCAATGGTCAGCCCCAGTGTTGATCATGGAATGAATGCCCCAGATTGAAAGGAACTCTTCCACCAGATGGATGCTTCAGGTATTTGCTTTGCGGATGACCAACCTTTACCTTTGTAAGATTACTCGACGGTATTTCGATGTTGAACTTTCCTTGGTATCAAGTACTTACTTTCTGATTAGAGACAATTCTGTTTTGAAAGAGATAGTGAGAATGCAATGCACATGTTAATCTCGAAAGAAAGGTTTTTATTTGTCAAAATGTTGTACTGATACTAACACAAGTGACAAGCAACATTAGGAGTCAGTTTGACATGATTTTACAGTTTGTATGCTCTCGGAACGAACTCTGCTTCAATTAGGACTTTTTAGGGTTGTAACGTGGCCAGGTTCACGGTTTGAGAAACAAAGGATAAAGGCTCAAGTTCTACTTAACCCACCCCTTCTTCGTGATGTTCTCCAGCCCTATGTTCAGCTAGTTTGACACGAGTATCCGCCTTTCAGGAAGGATTGTGATGGATGAGGATCCTTTGTAGCTTTGATGGAGGTGGCAGTCACCCTTTGGTGCTTTCGTTGATGATCACGACAACTTGTCCCTTGGAGGATTTTTGTTCTTTTGCTTTCCCTAATTTTTGCCTGGACAAAAGTTTCTCTTGATTTTGGTTTTCGTTGTCCAGCGGGATATGCCCTAACTTTTGCCTAAGTCATTTGCTTTAAAGCTTTGTTTTTTTTTGACTTAGCGGGCTATTGCTTCTTTTTTTTTTATTGTTCATGATTTTCTTTTCATTCTTTTTCGTCTCGTTCGGGAACAAGTTGCATGGCTTTGTGATTGACTTGATGAAAAGGTTGTGACTGCCTTCTTCTTAGTGAATGGGAGACATCCGTTGTGGATTGTGCTCTTCTTCTTTTTGTTGTGAGATATGAGATATGATTGATCCTCTGATGGAATACCTGAAAATCGAACGCTCAGTCGCACTAACTGAAGACTACCCTGCCCCTGGTTAAGATTGAGGGTTTTGTATATATTTTTTTGAAAAGAAACTACTACTCCTTAGGCTCAAAGGGGTTGACGAAGGTTTCACTCCCTTATAACTCCGGTGTTTAGGAATTGAAAAAATGCCTGTACATCGTCAGCAGGATCTTTGTTCCAAAAGCATACAATTAGTAGTTCATGTGTTTTTGATTTTCATCATTCTCCTTTTTTAGTTGCTTAAGACAAATGAGTTAAATATCAATGAACATAATGACAAAAATGAAATGATTTGAGAAAAACATGTATATTGCATTATTTTTATTTATTCAAACAGAATGAGTTTCTTACAATGAATAGTACTTGATAACAACAAAAGTAATACAATTGAAAATACTAGAGAATCTATACAATGGCAAGCTTGGCCTAATTCTGATGCAAATGAAATGTTCTCTGACAAACACAAAGTCTTTTAGGCTCCTTTGGTGGAAGGTACCCTCACGAGGAGGCGTGGGGTCTTTAGATAGTAGCTTGATTTCTTTTGTAATTCCCCATGATTCTTTGTCGGTGAGCTCTTATCAGATATCGGTGTGGAGGAATTGTCTTGTCTGATCTGATGGAGAGGAAGAATGTAGGAGTCTTGGTAACCATTGATGCACATGCATGAATGCAAAAATGTCAATGATGATGCAAATGCAACATAAATCAGGATCAAGGATCAAGGCCTCTTGGACAACAACTTCTCATGGCCAATAAGATATGGTCGAATCCTCCAGATTCAGAGGTTCGACGTTGCTTTCTGAATAAATAGCTTGTGCATAAGTCAAAGATGGTCAAACCCTCCAGATTCAGAGGTTCGACGTTGATTCTGATAGATAACCTCTGCAAAAGTCACATAAGGTCAAACCTCCAGATTCAGAGGTTCGACGTTGATTATGATAGATAGTCTGAATGGTTTAAGGTAGGATGGAGGCATGTTTTCCTGCAAAACAAAATTCCCAACCCCTCTCACAGGTAGGATCTAGTATATGGTAGGTCAAAAAGCCAACAGAGGATTGAAAGTAGGCGCAATCATACGATATTGCCTCGTTCAACCAAGCTCTGCCCGTGGATACATGATCGGATCAATCAGACATACGTCTTCTGTCCGTCATGGCCACTCTATTCCTAGTTCCTAAGGTATCACT
Source organism: Vicia villosa (assembly GCF_029867415.1). Taxonomy (NCBI): domain Eukaryota; kingdom Viridiplantae; phylum Streptophyta; class Magnoliopsida; order Fabales; family Fabaceae; genus Vicia; species Vicia villosa. The sequence goes on along the minus strand of NW_026705870.1, from coordinate 231,374 downwards.
CATGGCCTGGGTATTGGGCCTTTTACCTCATAGAACATCCCACCCAACCTGCATACAGAGAAAATATGTGGTCCCCACGGGGACCCATAATATAGTCCAGATGCATGCGAAAAGTAAATATGATATGCAAACAGGAATAAACATGATATACAAACATATATACACAGGATATAAGCATATAAACAAATAAAGAAAAACACCCAAAGAAAAGAAACAAATAAAGGCTAGGATCGACTTGCTAAGAATGGACCAGCACAGGTCTATCACGTCCCCAGCAGAGTCGCCAGCTGTCGCACGCTCGCGAAATGTGAACAGAGTCGCCACCAATATATTTATCCCAAAGCGGGAAAGGAATATCAGAAAACCTAGAATAAGGATAAGAGAAGGTCTTGCGACCAGAGATAAGGGTACGGGAGTCGGTTACGCAAGGGGAAGGTGCTAGCACCCCTCACGCCCATCGTACTCGATGGTATCCACCTATGTTTGTTCTATTCTAAGGGTGTATAAATCTAAAGCTTAATTACTAAGGGAATGCATGCAAATGAAAGAAAAGAAACACGGGGAAAAAAAGGTTATAAATAATTGTGCTCGCTTAGGCCCCGCGACCCAATGCCTACGTATCCTTTTCAGGAATCAGAGCGCCGTAGTTCGGCTCTTTAGTTTTTGTTTGTTTTTGTGTTTTTTATGTTGAACAGTTACATTCGCACTCCGCTGCTCGACCTCTGGAGTCTTAAGCTGGGAATAGAGCGGAAATAACGTGTCCGATTAGGAGAAAGAATGCCCTGAAGGCAAGAGAAAGAATGCCTCGGAGGCAAGAGAGAAAATATTGGTTTGTATCTTTTTAGGGTAATTCCATGATGAACAAAACCCAATACAAGGTTTCGCACCACTTCATTACTTTGTTTAGGTCTGAGCCTTTATTAAGTGTTTTAAATGTTTTTGGTTGAGTGTTTTTTAAGGGAATTTACTTTGCGATTCGAATCACATAAAATGTATAATGATCGAGAAGCAGATTAGGGAATGAATCCCACTCACTTCTATCCCATTATGTAATGTTCAAGAAACAGATTAGGGAATGAATCCCACTCATTTCTATCCCATTAATCAATGTTCGAGAAACAAATTAGGGAATGAATCCCACTCATTTCTCTCCCATTAAGTAGTGACAGAGAAACAGATTAGGGAATGAATCCCACTCATTTCTATGCCACTAAGTGATTGAGAAACAGATTAGGGAATGAATCCCACTCATTTCTCTATCACTTTCTTAATGTGATTCGCATCTTCCTTTATTAAATGTTTTAAAGTTGAAAAGGAAAATAAACAAAACTAGCCTAAGATGAAAACTAGCCTAATATGATGGGAACCTCTAATTCCTAAAGTTGTCATGGTTTCTACCTAATGGTTAGGAGCAAAAAGCGACATGAGAATATAAGCATAAGCGGAGATAGAAATTACAAGTAAAAATACAAGTAAATAACGATACAAGAATTAGTGTAAAATGGCTAACATAAACACTTGAAAATATGGTACAAGACATGAAAGAGAACAATGCAAAATAGTACAAAAATCGAATTTAAAATACTATTATTTCTATGATTTTTATATGACAAAAACAAGAATTCTAATCAAGCAAAAGAATTAAAATACAAGCCTAAACTAATATTTTTTAGTGATTATTTTTGTGTATTAAAGTCTCAAAAGATAATGGAAAAATTAGTGATTTTTATTGCCTAAAACATATGATATAAAACTATATGATAAAAAGCTAAATCTAACATGTAGAATTATATACACAGGGGGTGAGGTCTGAATACAGGGTGTGAGGAAAGTCAGGGGCGCAGGGCCCAGGTGTTGCTGGCCCAAATTCATATTGTTTTTGTTCAGTTTTTGAATTAGCACCAAACACATGGGATGCATTGGGCTCAAAGGGAGGTGTGGCATGCAGCAATAATAGCGTTGGCCCAAGGGGTGAATTAGCAATCGATTTCGGTGATAAGGCCCAGAGAATTTGCCAAGATCCAAATACATGTTATTATTATTGACTACTTCAAATAATCCAGATTAATCTATTAATCAGACTTAAATCAACCATCAATACCAATTAAAATCCAATTAATATCAGTTAATCAAATAAAAAAAACAAAGGGAATTTAGGGTTTTTCTAACTTGTGACGATTGAAATGTTTCAACTCTGATCTTCTTCTTCACGTGATGGCGGCGAACTCCTTGCTCTGGTCGAAACTCTAACGGCGTCCGTCCTCAAACTCTCATCTCTTTTTCCGATCATCTCTCGTTTAGCCTCCGTCTCGGTTTCTCTCGTCTCCGTCCCTCCCTCTCAATCTCGTCTTCGACTCGTTCTTTGCGATGTTCTTGATGATGATGTGCGATCGACATAGAGGTTGACGATGATGATATCGATTGAAGGACCTGTTACCGATAGAGATTGAAGATTGCGGATCGAATGAGTGAAGATGATTGAAGAGAATGAAGAGAAGATTGGTGATGAATCGGTAATGATTTTTTGTAACCGCTTCTCTGTTTTTCTTCTTCCGTGTATGAATTTTGTTCTTTATTTTTTCACTTGCAGAAATCGGAGAGTGGAGGGATTCAAGACGAAGATTGTCTCAGTGAATGTAGAAGAAGGTGAGGAGAGGACTTGAAGGGAGATTGCAGTAGAGTGTGAAGTGATGAAGATGATGTTGATTGTGGAGTGATGAAGATGATGGAGAAGATTGAAGGTGAAGATGAATGGGAGCAGTGAAGAATGAAGGAGATGAAGGTGGAATGAAATGAAGGTGATGAATGGGCGTCGAGAAGTGAATTGTGGAGTAAATGGTGGGGAGAGTGGCAATGGTGAAGGGATGAAGAAGTGAAGATGGTGATTGAAGTGAAGAATGGCTGAGATCAATGAAAAATGGTGGAGAGAAGAAGATGATGAATTGAGAAAATGGTGAAGAGGTTTAAGGTGATGAGGACAGGGGAAGATGATTGAAGATGATGAACTGAGGTGGAGAGAGATTGGAGAAATCTTGGAGATGATGATGGAATTGAGAGAGTGAAGTTTGAAGCAGAGAAGTGGAAGAGAATGGAAGAGGTTGAACAGAGTGGTGGCTGAAGATTATATAGAGGTTCAAAGGTTCGCTCTTCCCTCACTGATTTTTCTGTTATCAATCTGTTGCCATTGGTTTTCTGTTATGTGTTAGAAGGTAGTTATCTGTTAGCAAGTGGTTAGAATGCTAGGTAGTTTGTAACTGATTTTTGGTAGTTAGAATTCTGTTATGAGGTTATGAAAACTGTTAGTTGGTTATGAGTTATACTAGGTTGTTAGAGTCAGTTAAAGTAAGATGAAAGTTGGTTATGAGGAGGTTATGTGATGGTTAGTTATAGAATGTTGAGAATGGATAGGGTATTAGAAATGGGGCTGAACTGAAAAAGCTTGAATCTGAATGTGGTTTTTTCCTTTGTTTTCAGTTTTTGAAGATTAATTGGAAACAAACATGCAGAGCTGACTTGAATTGTGTATGCTGCAGGATAGATTTTCATGAAAGCAAGAGATGGTGAGCTGTTTTCCCCTTTTGTACTTTGTTTTTTTTTACTGGTTGTATGAATTTGGCAGCAAGCTGGTTTTGGTTTAAAAATGTATGGGCAGAATGTGACAGCATGTTGGTATAGTATGAAACTTTAAAAGAATGGTGGTGTGAATGTGGTTTGATTGCTGTTAGTGATTTTGTGTAGGATAATTGTTAGGTATGGTTTCTTTGTATAGCTTGCTTGGTCCTTGATTTTGGTTCAGTTTATATGCTGCAGGGTTGCAAGTCGTTTGGTCACAAAAGGAGAAAGAGAATTGAAGAGGGTTTGGTTTTCTTTGGATAGAAGATTAATTGAAGACTTATTCAACTGAATTCTTCATGATAGATTAGAGTGCAAAGAGAATGTGTAATGTATATAGTAGTGATGTAAATGGTGTTTAGGATAATTTGTAAATGGATGGATCTTAGAATGATATAATGGCTTTTGTAATGAGTTTTAAAATTGTGAAATGTAATGATAGACTTGTAATAAAGGTGATGTGAGAATTTTTGTAATGAAGTATGAATGGTTTTTGTATCGAAATGATATATATATTTTCCATATTCTCAAATAAATTGAATAATCTCCTTTCCCTCCATTTGTTATTTTGAAATCTCAATACCTTCATTAATTCTTGCAAAAGGAAATTTAAATCCCTTATTTTCCTTTCACCTCAAGTCCTTGAACGAGATCCAATGTCAATATCTATTTCCTGTCTTGCACAAATTCATAATCCAAACATTGAATGAAGGAGTTATGTCCTTTATTGATGAATGAGCTTTATGAGAAAACCTCCTTGAATAACATATAATTAGGAAGTAGCCCCCACTAACCATAAACATAAGAAACCCCAAACCACGGGACATTTGGTTAGAACGAGAGCCTGCATAGATAGTGAATAATGCCATGTGAAACCTTAGCTCCTTGGTGACTATTGATTCAATGGATTCCCCAACGTCTTGTTTAATGAATGTATGCATGATGTGTAAATGATCTAATGGAGAGGTGCACATGTACGTGAAACTAAAGCCAATTGAAATAAATTAAGATGGGCAAAATTTGGGGTGCAACACCAGCTTCTGAAGATCTTCTTTACATGACCAGCCTTGGTGTAGCCTTTGTCCAAAACTCTTAATCCATCAGTTAGCGTTTGAAATCTTGAGAACATCTTCTCAATATTTTCATCATCCTCCATCTTGAAGGCTTCATATTTCTGGATTAGGGCAAGAGCTTTGGTCTCCTTGACCTAAGCATTTCCTTCATGGGTCATCTTCAATGACTCATATATATCATAGACAGTTTCCCTGTTAGATATCTTCTCATACTCAGCATGAGAGATAGCATTCATCAAAATAGTCATATATTTATGATGATTTTTGAATTGCTTCTTTTTATCATCATTCATTTCTTTTTTTGTAAGCCTTACGCCAGTAGCTTTCACTGGATGTTTGTAACCATCCATCAGAAGATCCCATAAGTCACCATTTAGACCAAGGAAGTAACTTTCAAGTTTATCTTTCCAGTATTCAAAGTTTTCACCATCAAATACTGGTGGTCTAATATAACCATTGTTACCATTTCCATTGTGTTGCTCAGCTGAGCCAGATGTAGATGTATTTGTAGGATCTTCACCAGCCATCTTGTACTGAAGCGTTTTTCTCTTCCTGAATCTTTTCTAAACACGATTAAGTGCTTGCACCTTAGAACCGGCGCTCTGATTCCAATTGAAGGATATAAAAACACTTAGAAATGGGGGGTTTGAATAAGTGTAGCTTTAAAACTTGTATGATAAAAACTATTTGCACAATGATTTTTATCCTGGTTCGTTGTTAACTAAACTACTCCAGTCCACCCCCTTGGTGTGATTTACCTCACCTAAGGATTTAATCCACTAATCACACAAGATTACAATGGTTTTCCACTTAGACAACTTCTAAGTCTTCTAGAATACACTGATCACAACCTGATCACTCTAGGAACAAACTGCTTAGATACCCTCTAAGACTTTCTAGAGTATACTGATCAACAACCTGATCACTCTAGTTCTTACAACTTAATGTAAACAAATTCTTTTAAGAGTTACAATGCTTCTTATAAAGCTATTATCACAACTATGATTTTCTCTTAAGTTTAAAGCTTAATCTTACTAAGATATTACAACAGCAATGTAGTGAGGTTGAAGATGAAGTTTGAGAGCTTTTTGAATTTGACAGCGTTTCTGTATATTTGCGCAAGTGTTGTATTCAAAGTTGGTAACCTTGCTTCTCATCAGAACTTCAATATATAGGCGTTTGAGAAGATGACCGTTGGGAGCATTTAATGCTTTGCGTAATCCGTACAGCATTGCATTTAATGTTTCACTCTTTTGTCAACTACCTCGAGCCTTGCTTTCGCTGTGTCTACTGGCGTTGCCTTTAATAGCTTCTAACGTTCCTTTTGTTAGTCAGCGTAGCCTGCCATCTTGTACATGCTTCTGATCTGATGTTTGTGTAAACAACATTTGAATATCATCAGAGTCAAACAGCTTGGTGCAGAGCATCTTCTTGTCTTCTGACCTTGAAGTGCTTCTAAGCGTGATACCATGAGAACTTCATTGCTTCTGCTTCTGAATTCAAGTTCTTCTGATGCTTCCATAGCCAACGCCAATCCTTTTGTTTCCAGAAACTCCATATATCATAGAAGCAAGGTGACTTCTGCCAATACTTCTAGATAGAAAGTTTCTGAAGCTCGCGTCATATTCTTTCAGAATATGATTGAGGCTAGGAATGGATTTTTCTTATTCAGGAAGAGATCCAATGTCTCTGTATAATTTTAAAACTTTTTCCTTCAGTTCAGAATTTTCCACTTCCAGCTTCTTAGTTTCAGATTCAAATAGCTTTTTCAGCTTTTTGTATTTGATACTAAGATGAGCCTTGAGTTCCAGAAGTTCAGTAAAACTGGAAACTAACTCTTCTCTAGATAGTTTAGAAAATACCTCTTCAGAATCTGATTCTGATGTAGATTCTGATCCATCATCCACTGTGGCCATCAGTGCAAGGTTTGCTTGCTCGCCTTTAGAGTCTGATTCTGATTCAGAATTATCCCATGTTTCCATAAGACCTTTCTTCTTATGAAACTTCTTCTTGGGATTCTCCTTCTGAAGTTTTGGACATTCATTCTTGAAGTGTCCAGGCTCATTGCACTCATAGCAGATGACCTTCTTCTTGCCAGATCTTTTGCCACCAGAAGATTCTCCTCTTTCAAGCTTCTTTGAACTTCTGAAGTTCTTGAACTTCTTTTGCTTGCTCTTCCAGAGTTGGTTAACCCTTCTGGAGATCATGGATAGTTCATCTTCTTCTTCTGATTCTGATTCTTCAGAATCTTCTTCTTCAGCCTGAAAAGCGTTAGTGCATTTTTTATAATTAGATTTTAATGCAATAGACTTACCTTTCTTCTCAGGCTCATTTGCATCCAGCTCTATCTCATGGCTTCTTAAGGCACTGATTAGCTCTTCCAAAGAAACTTCATTCAGATTCTTTGCAATCTTGAATGCAGTCACCATTGGACCCCATCTTCTGTGCCAGCTTCTGAAGATCTTCTTTACATGACCAGCCTTGGTGTAGCCTTTGTCCAAAACTCTTAATCCATCAGTTAGCGTTTGAAATCTTGAGAACATCTTCTCAATATTTTCATCATCCTCCATCTTGAAGGCTTCATATTTCTGGATTAGGGCAAGAGCTTTGGTCTCCTTGACCTAAGCATTTCCTTCATGGGTCATCTTCAATGACTCATATATATCATAGACAGGTTCCTTGTTAGATATCTTCTCATACTCAGCATGAGAGATAGCATTCATCAAAATAGTCCTACATTTATGATGATTTTTGAATTGCTTCTTTTGATCATCATTCATTTCTTTTTTTGTAAGCCTTACGCCAGTAGCTTTCACTGGATGTTTGTAACCATCCATCAGAAGATCCCATAAGTCACCATCTAGACCAAGGAAGTAACTTTCAAGTTTATCTTTCCAGTATTCAAAGTTTTCACCATCAAATACTGGTGGTCTAATATAACCATTGTTACCATTTCCATTGTGTTGCTCAGCTGAGCCAGATGTAGATGTATTTGTAGGATCTTCACCAGCCATCTTGTACTGAAGCGTTTTTCTCTTCCTGAATCTTTTCTAAACACGATTAAGTGCTTGCACCTTAGAACCGGCGCTCTGATTCCAATTGAAGGATATAAAAACACTTAGAAAGGGGGGGTTTGAATAAGTGTAGCTTTAAAACTTGTAAGATAAAAACTATTTGCACAATGATTTTTATCCTGGTTCGTTGTTAACTAAACTACTCCAGTCCACCCCCTTGGAGTGATTTACCTCACCTGAGGATTTAATCCACTAATCACACAAGATTACAATGGTTTTCCACTTAGACAACTTCTAAGTCTTCTAGAGTATACTGATCACAACCTGATCACTCTAGGAACAAACTGCTTAGATACCCTCTAAGACTTTCTAGAGTATACTGATCAACAACCTGATCACTCTAGTTCTTACAACTTAATGTAAACAAATTCTTTTAAGAGTTACAATGCTTCTTATAAAGCTATTATCACAACTATGATTTTCTCTTAAGTTTAAAGCTTAATCTCACTAAGATATTACAACAGCAATGTAGTGAGGTTGAAGATGAAGTTTGAGAGCTTTTTGAATTTGACAGCGTTTCTGTATATTTGCGCAAGTGTTGTATTCAAAGTTGGTAACCTTGCTTCTCATCAGAACTTCAATATATAGGCGTTTGAGAAGATGACCGTTGGGAGCATTTAATGCTTTGCGTAATCCGTACAGCATTGCATTTAATGTTTCACTCTTTTGTCAACTACCTCGAGCCTTGCTTTCGCTGTGTCTACTGACGTTGCCTTTAATAGCTTCTAACGTTCCTTTTGTTAGTCAGCGTAGCCTGCCATCTTGTACTTGCTTCTGATCTGATGTTTGTGTAAACAACATTTGAATATCATCAGAGTCAAACAGCTTGGTGCAGAGCATCTTCTTGTCTTCTGACCTTGAAGTGCTTCTAAGCGTGATACCATGAGAACTTCAGTGCTTCTGCTTCTGAATTCAAGTTCTTCTGATGCTTCCATAGCCAACGCCAATCCTTTTGTTTCCAGAAACTCCATATATCATAGAAGCAAGGTGACTTCTGCAAATACTTCTAGATAGAAATTTTCTGAAGCTCGCGTCATATTCTTTCAGAATATGATTGAGGCTAGGAATGGATTTTTCTGATTCAGAAAGAGATCCAATGTCTCTGGATAATTTTAAAACTTTTTCCTTCAGTTCAGAATTTTCCACTTCCAGCTTCTTAGTTTCAGATTCAAATAGCTTTTTCAGCTTTTTGTATTTGATACTAAGATGAGCCTTGAGTTCCAGAAGTTCAGTAAAACTGGAAACTAACTCTTCTCTAGATAGTTTAGAAAATACCTCTTCAGAATCTGATTCTGATGTAGATTCTGATCCATCATCCACTGTGGCCATCAGTGCAAGGTTTGCTTGCTCGCCTTCAGAGTCTGATTCTGATTCAGAATTATCCCATGTTGCCATAAGACCTTTCTTCTTATGAAACTTCTTCTTGGGATTCTCCTTCTGAAGTTTTGGACATTCATTCTTGAAGTGTCCAGGCTCATTGCACTCATAGCAGATGACCTTCTTCTTGCCAGATCTTTTGCCACCAGAAGATTCTCCTCTTTCAAGCTTCTTTGAACTTCTGAAGTTCTTGAACTTCTTTTGCTTGCTCTTCCAGAGTTGGTTAACCCTTCTGGAGATCATGGATAGTTCATCTTCTTCTTCTGATTCTGATTCTTCAGAATCTTCTTCTTCAGCCTGAAAAGCGTTAGTGCATTTTTTATAATTAGATTTTAATGCAATAGACTTACCTTTCTTCTCAGGCTCATTTGCATCCAGCTCTATCTCATGGCTTCTTAAGGCACTGATTAGCTCTTCCAAAGAAACTTCATTCAGATTCTTTGCAATCTTGAATGCAGTCACCATTGGACCCCATCTTCTGTGCCAGCTTCTGAAGATCTTCTTTACATGACCAGCCTTGGTGTAGCCTTTGTCCAAAACTCTTAATCCATCAGTTAGCGTTTGAAATCTTGAGAACATCTTCTCAATATTTTCATCATCCTCCATCTTGAAGGCTTCATATTTCTGGATTAGGGCAAGAGCTTTGGTCTCCTTGACCTAAGCATTTCCTTCATGGGTCATCTTCAATGACTCATATATATCATAGACAGGTTCCTTGTTAGATATCTTCTCATACTCAGCATGAGAGATAGCATTCATCAAAATAGTCCTACATTTATGATGATTTTTGAATTGCTTCTTTTGATCATCATTCATTTCTTTTTTTGTAAGCCTTACGCCAGTAGCTTTCACTGGATGTTTGTAACCATCCATCAGAAGATCCCATAAGTCACCATCTAGACCAAGGAAGTAACTTTCAAGTTTATCTTTCCAGTATTCAAAGTTTTCACCATCAAATACTGGTGGTCTAATATAACCATTGTTACCATTTCCATTGTGTTGCTCAGCTGAGCCAGATGTAGATGTATTTGTAGGATCTTCACCAGCCATCTTGTACTGAAGCGTTTTTCTCTTCCTGAATCTTTTCTAAACACGATTAAGTGCTTGCACCTTAGAACCGGCGCTCTGATTCCAATTGAAGGATATAAAAACACTTAGAAAGGGGGGGTTTGAATAAGTGTAGCTTTAAAACTTGTAAGATAAAAACTATTTGCAAAATGATTTTTATCCTGGTTCGTTGTTAACTAAACTACTCCAGTCCACCCCCTTGGAGTGATTTACCTCACCTGAGGATTTAATCCACTAATCACACAAGATTACAATGGTTTTCCACTTAGACAACTTCTAAGTCTTCTAGAGTATACTGATCACAACCTGATCACTCTAGGAACAAACTGCTTAGATACCCTCTAAGACTTTCTAGAGTATACTGATCAACAACCTGATCACTCTAGTTCTTACAACTTAATGTAAACAAATTCTTTTAAGAGTTACAATGCTTCTTATAAAGCTATTATCACAACTGCGATTTTCTCTTAAGTTTAAAGCTTAATCTCACTAAGATATTACAACAGCAATGTAGTGAGGTTGAAGATGAAGTTTGAGAGCTTTTTGAATTTGACAGCGTTTCTGTATATTTGCGCAAGTGTTGTATTCAAAGTTGGTAACCTTGCTTCTCATCAGAACTTCAATATATAGGCGTTTGAGAAGATGACCGTTGGGAGCATTTAATGCTTTGCGTAATCTGTACAGCATTGCATTTAATGTTTCACTCTTTTGTCAACTACCTCGAGCCTTGCTTTCGCTGTGTCTACTGACGTTGCCTTTAATAGCTTCTAACGTTCCTTTTGTCAGTCAGCGTAGCCTGCCATCTTGTACTTGCTTCTGATCTGATGTTTGTGTAAACAACATTTGAATATCATCAGAGTCAAACAGCTTGGTGCAGAGCATCTTCTTGTCTTCTGACCTTGAAGTGCTTCTAAGCGTGATACCATGAGAACTTCAGTGCTTCTGCTTCTGAATTCAAGTTCTTCTGATGCTTCCATAGCCAACGCCAATCCTTTTGTTTCCAGAAACTCCATATATCATAGAAGCAAGGTGACTTCTGCAAATACTTCTAGATAGAAATTTTCTGAAGCTCGAGTCATATTCTTTCAGAATATGATTGAGGCTAGGAATGGATTTTTCTGATTCAGAAAGAGATCCAATGTCTCTGGATAATTTTAAAACTTTTTCCTTCAGTTCAGAATTTTCCACTTCCAGCTTCTTAGTTTCAGATTCAAATAGCTTTTTCAGCTTTTTGTATTTGATACTAAGATGAGCCTTGAGTTCCAGAAGTTCAGTAAAACTGGAAACTAACTCTTCTCTAGATAGTTTAGAAAATACCTCTTCAGAATCTGATTCTGATGTAGATTCTGATCCATCATCCACTGTGGCCATCAGTGCAAGGTTTGCTTGCTCGCCTTCAGAGTCTGATTCTGATTCAGAATTATCCCATGTTGCCATAAGACCTTTCTTCTTATGAAACTTCTTCTTGGGATTCTCCTTCTGAAGTTTTGGACATTCATTCTTGAAGTGTCCAGGCTCATTGCACTCATAGCAGATGACCTTCTTCTTGCCAGATCTTTTGCCACCAGAAGATTCTCCTCTTTCAAGCTTCTTTGAACTTCTGAAGTTCTTGAACTTCTTTTGCTTGCTCTTCCAGAGTTGGTTAACCCTTCTGGAGATCATGGATAGTTCATCTTCTTCTTCTGATTCTGATTCTTCAGAATCTTCTTCTTCAGCCTGAAAAGCGTTAGTGCATTTTTTATAATTAGATTTTAATGCAATAGACTTACCTTTCTTCTCAGGCTCATTTGCATCCAGCTCTATCTCATGGCTTCTTAAGGCACTGATTAGCTCTTCCAAAGAAACTTCATTCAGATTCTTTGCAATCTTGAATGCAGTCACCATTGGACCCCATCTTCTGTGCCAGCTTCTGAAGATCTTCTTTACATGACCAGCCTTGGTGTAGCCTTTGTCCATAACTCTTAATCCATCAGTTAGCGTTTGAAATCTTGAGAACATCTTCTCAATATTTTCATCATCCTCCATCTTGAAGGCTTCATATTTCTGGATTAGGGCAAGAGCTTTGGTCTCCTTGACCTAAGCATTTCCTTCATGGGTCATCTTCAATGACTCATATATATCATAGACAGGTTCCTTGTTAGATATCTTCTCATACTCAGCATGAGAGATAGCATTCATCAAAATAGTCCTACATTTATGATGATTTTTGAATTGCTTCTTTTGATCATCATTCATTTCTTTTTTTGTAAGCCTTACGCCAGTAGCTTTCACTGGATGTTTGTAACCATCCATCAGAAGATCCCATAAGTCACCATCTAGACCAAGGAAGTAACTTTCAAGTTTATCTTTCCAGTATTCAAAGTTTTCACCATCAAATACTGGTGGTCTAATATAACCATTGTTACCATTTCCATTGTGTTGCTCAGCTGAGCCAGATGTAGATGTATTTGTAGGATCTTCACCAGCCATCTTGTACTGAAGCGTTTTTCTCTTCCTGAATCTTTTCTAAACACGACTAAGTGCTTGCACCTTAGAACCGGCGCTCTGATTCCAATTGAAGGATATAAAAACACTTAGAAAGGGGGGGTTTGAATAAGTGTAGCTTTAAAACTTGTAAGATAAAAACTATTTGCACAATGATTTTTATCCTGGTTCGTTGTTAACTAAACTACTCCAGTCCACCCCCTTGGAGTGATTTACCTCACCTGAGGATTTAATCCACTAATCACACAAGATTACAATGGTTTTCCACTTAGACAACTTCTAAGTCTTCTAGAGTATACTGATCACAACCTGATCACTCTAGGAACAAACTGCTTAGATACCCTCTAAGACTTTCTAGAGTATACTGATCAACAACCTGATCACTCTAGTGCTTACAACTTAATGTAAACAAATTATTTTAAGAGTTACAATGCTTCTTATAAAGCTATTATCACAACTGCGATTTTCTCTTAAGTTTAAAGCTTAATCTCACTAAGATATTACAACAGCAATGTAGTGAGGTTGAAGATGAAGTTTGAGAGCTTTTTGAATTTGAGCGTTTCTGTATATTTGCGCAAGTGTTGTATTCAAAGTTGGTAACCTTGCTTCTCATCAGAACTTCAATATATAGGCGTTTGAGAAGATGACCGTTGGGAGCATTTAATGCTTTGCGTAATCCGTACAGCATTGCATTTAATGTTTCACTCTTTTGTCAACTACCTCGAGCCTTGCTTTCGCTGTGTCTACTGACGTTGCCTTTAATAGCTTCTAACGTTCCTTTTGTCAGTCAGCGTAGCCTGCCATCTTGTACTTGCTTCTAATCTGATGTTTGTGTAAACAACATTTGAATATCATCAGAGTCAAACAGCTTGGTGCAGAGCATCTTCTTGTTTTCTGACCTTGAAGTGCTTCTAAGCGTGATACCATGAGAACTTCAGTGCTTCTGCTTCTGAATTCAAGTTCTTCTGATGCTTCCATAGCCAACGCCAATCCTTTTGTTTCCAGAAACTCCATATATCATAGAAGCGAGGTGACTTCTGCAAATACTTCTAGATAGAAAGTTTCTGAAGCTCGAGTCATATTCTTTCAGAATATGATTGAGGCTAGGAATGGATTTTTCTGATTCAGAAAGAGATCCAATGTCTCTGGATAATTTTAAAACTTTTTCCTTCAGTTCAGAATTTTCCACTTCCAGCTTCTTAGTTTCAGATTCAAATAGCTTTTTCAGCTTTTTGTATTTGATACTAAGATGAGCCTTGAGTTCCAGAAGTTCAGTAAAACTGGAAACTAACTCTTCTCTAGATAGTTTAGAAAATACCTCTTCAGAATCTGATTCTGATGTAGATTCTGATCCATCATCCACTGTGGCCATCAGTGCAAGGTTTGCTTGCTCGCCTTTAGAGTCTGATTCTGATTCAGAATTATCCCATGTTTCCATAAGACCTTTCTTCTTATGAAACTTCTTCTTGGGATTCTCCTTCTGAAGTTTTGGACATTCATTCTTGAAGTGTCCAGGCTCATTGCACTCATAGCAGATGACCTTCTTCTTGCCAGATCTTTTGCCACCAGAAGATTCTCCTCTTTCAAGCTTCTTTGAACTTCTGAAGTTCTTGAACTTCTTTTGCTTGCTCTTCCAGAGTTGGTTAACCCTTCTGGAGATCATGGATAGTTCATCTTCTTCTTCTGATTCTGATTCTTCAGAATCTTCTTCTTCAGCCTGAAAAGCGTTAGTGCATTTTTTATAATTAGATTTTAATGCAATAGACTTACCTTTCTTCTCAGGCTCATTTGCATCCAGCTCTATCTCATGGCTTCTTAAGGCACTGATTAGCTCTTCCAAAGAAAGTTCATTCAGATTCTTTGCAATCTTGAATGCAGTCACCATTGGACCCCATCTTCTGTGCCAGCTTCTGAAGATCTTCTTTACATGACCAGCCTTGGTGTAGCCTTTGTCCATAACTCTTAATCCATCAGTTAGCGTTTGAAATCTTGAGAACATCTTCTCAATATTTTCATCATCCTCCATCTTGAAGGCTTCATATTTCTGGATTAGGGCAAGAGCTTTGGTCTCCTTGACCTAAGCATTTCCTTCATGGGTCATCTTCAATGACTCATATATATCATAGACAGTTTCCCTGTTAGATATCTTCTCATACTCAGCATGAGAGATAGCATTCATCAAAATAGTCCTACATTTATGATGATTTTTGAATTGCTTCTTTTGATCATCATTCATTTCTTTTTTTGTAAGCCTTACGCCAATAGCTTTCATTGGATGTTTGTAACCATCCATCAGAAGATCCCATAAGTCACCATCTAGACCAAGGAAGTAACTTTCAAGTTTATCTTTCCAGTATTCAAAGTTTTCACCATCAAATACTGGTGGTCTAATATAACCATTGTTACCATTTCCATTGTGTTGCTCAGCTGAGCCAGATGTAGATGTATTTGTAGGATCTTCACCAGCCATCTTGTACTGAAGCGTTTTCTCTTCCTGAATCTTTTCTAAACATGACTAAGTGCTTGCACCTTAGAACCGGCGCTCTGATTCCAATTGAAGGATATAAAAACACTTAGAAAGGGGGGGTTTGAATAAGTGTAGCTTTAAAACTTGTAAGATAAAAACTATTTGCACAATGATTTTTATCCTGGTTCGTTGTTAACTAAACTACTCCAGTCCACCCCCTTGGAGTGATTTACCTCACCTGAGGATTTAATCCACTAATCACACAAGATTACAATGGTTTTCCACTTAGACAACTTCTAAGTCTTCTAGAGTATACTGATCACAACCTGATCACTCTAGGAACAAACTTCTTAGATACCCTCTAAGACTTTCTAGAGTATACTGATCAACAACCTGATCACTCTAGTGCTTACAACTTAATGTAAACAAATTATTTTAAGAGTTACAATGCTTCTTATAAAGCTATTATCACAACTGCGATTTTCTCTTAAGTTTAAAGCTTAATCTCACTAAGATATTACAACAGCAATGTAGTGAGGTTGAAGATGAAGTTTGAGAGCTTTTTGAATTTGAGCGTTTCTGTATATTTGCGCAAGTGTTGTATTCAAAGTTGGTAACCTTGCCTCTCATCAGAGCTTCAATATATAGGCGTTTGAGAAGATGACCGTTGGGAGCATTTAATGCTTTGCGTAATCTGTACAGCATTGCATTTAATGTTTCACTCTTTTGTCAACTACCTCGAGCCTTGCTTTCGCTGTGTCTACTGACGTTGCCTTTAATAGCTTCTAACGTTCCTTTTGTCAGTCAGCGTAGCCTGCCATCTTGTACTTGCTTCTAATCTGATGTTTGTGTAAACAACATTTGAATATCATCAGAGTCAAACAGCTTGGTGCAGAGCATCTTCTTGTTTTCTGACCTTGAAGTGCTTCTAAGCGTGATACCATGAGAACTTCAGTGCTTCTGCTTCTGAATTCAAGTTCTTCTGATGCTTCCATAGCCAACGCCAATCCTTTTGTTTCCAGAAACTCCATATATCATAGAAGCGAGGTGACTTCTGCAAATACTTCTAGATAGAAAGTTTCTGAAGCTCGAGTCATATTCTTTCAGAATATGATTGAGGCTAGGAATGGATTTTTCTGATTCAGAAAGAGATCCAATGTCTCTGGATAATTTTAAAACTTTTTCCTTCAGTTCAGAATTTTCCACTTCCAGCTTCTTAGTTTCAGATTCAAATAGCTTTTTCAGCTTTTTGTATTTGATACTAAGATGAGCCTTGAGTTCCAGAAGTTCAGTAAAACTGGAAACTAACTCTTCTCTAGATAGTTTAGAAAATACCTCTTCAGAATCTGATTCTGATGTAGATTCTGATCCATCATCCACTGTGGCCATCAGTGCAAGGTTTGCTTGCTCGCCTTCAGAGTCTGATTCTGATTCAGAATCATCCCATGTTGCCATAAGACCTTTCTTCTTATGAAACTTCTTCTTGGGATTCTCCTTCTGAAGTTTTGGACATTCATTCTTGAAGTGTCCAGGCTCATTGCACTCATAGCAGATGACCTTCTTCTTGCCAGATCTTTTGCCACCAGAAGATTCTCCTCTTTCAAGCTTCTTTGAACTTCTGAAGTTCTTGAACTTCTTTTGCTTGCTCTTCCAGAGTTGGTTAACCCTTCTGGAGATCATGGATAGTTCATCTTCTTCTTCTGATTCTGATTCTTCAGAATCTTCTTCTTCAGCCTGAAAAGCGTTAGTGCATTTTTTATAATTAGATTTTAATGCAATAGACTTACCTTTCTTCTCAAGCTCATTTGCATCCAGCTCTATCTCATGGCTTCTTAAGGCACTGATTAGCTCTTCCAAAGAAACTTCATTCAGATTCTTTGCAATCTTGAATGCAGTCACCATTGGACCCCATCTTCTGGGCAAGCTTCTGATGATCTTCTTTACATGATCAGCCTTGGTGTAGCCTTTGTCCAGAACTCTTAATCCAGCAGTTAGCGTTTGAAATCTTGAGAACATCTTCTCAATATTTTCATCATCCTCCATCTTGAAGGCTTCATATTTCTGGATTAGGGCAAGAGCTTTGGTCTCCTTGACTTGAGCATTTCCTTCATGGGTCATCTTCAATGACTCATATATATCATAGGCAGTTTCCCTGTTAGATATCTTCTCATACTCCACATGAGAGATAGCATTCAGCAAAATAGTCCTACATTTATGATGATTTTTGAATTGCTTCTTTTGATCATCATTCATTTCTTGTCATGTAAGCCTTACGCCAGTAGCTTTCACTGGATGTTTGTAACCATCCATCAGAAGATCCCATAAGTCACCATCTAGACCAAGGAAGTAACTTTCAAGTTTATCTTTCCAGTATTCAAAGTTTTCACCATCAAATACTGGTGGTCTAATATAACCATTGTTACCATTTCCATTGTGTTGCTCAGCTGAGTCAGATGTAGATGTATTTGTAGGATCTTCACCAGCCATCTTGTACTGAAGCGTTTTTCTCTTCCTGAATCTTTTCTAAACACGGTTAAGAGCTTGCACCATAGAACCGGCGCTCTGATGCCAATTGAAGGATATAAAAACACTTAGAAAGGGGGGGTTTGAATAAGTGTAGCTTTAAAACTTGTAAGATAAAAACTATTTGCACAATGATTTTTATCCTGGTTCCTTGTTAACTAAACTACTCCAGTCCACCCCCTTGGAGTGATTTACCTCACCTGAGGATTTAATCCACTAATCACACAAGATTACAATGGTTTTCCACTTAGACAACTTCTAAGTCTTCTAGAGTATACTAATCACAACCTGATCACTCTAGGAACAAACTGCTTAGATACCCTCTAAGACTTTCTAGAGTATACTGATCAACAACCTGATCACTCTAGTTCTTACAACTTAATGTAAACAAATTCTTTTAAGAGTTACAATGCTTCTTATAAAGCTATTATCACAACTGTGATTTTCTCTTAAGTTTAAAGATTAATCTCACTAAGATATTACAACAGCCTTGTATTTAATGTTTCACTCTTTTGTCAACTACCTCGAGCCTTGCTTTCGCTATGTCTAGTGACGTTGCCTTTAATAGCTTCTAACGTTCCTTTTGTCAATCAGCGTAGCCTGCCATCTTGTACTTGCTTCTGATCTGATGTTTGTGTAAACAACATTTGAATATCATCAGAGTCAAACAGCTTGGTGCAGAGCATCTTCTTGTCTTCTGACCTTGAAGTGCTTCTAAGCGTGATACCATGAGAACTTCAGTGCTTCTGCTTCTGAACTCAAGTTCTTCTGAAATTTGCGCTGATTTTGTGCATACTCTTTATATAATTCCTGAAATGGAAATTGCATAGTATTAGAGTACCACATTATCTCATACAAAATTCATACACATTGTTATCATCAAAACTAAGAATATTGATCAGAGCAAATCTTGTTCTAACATCCAGGTCATCATCATTCACGTAACTAGGGTGGTGACAACTTCCACACTCTTAAATTTACATGTCATGCGTTCTTAACCATATTCGTGCACATATTCATTGTTTGGATTTGTTTTGCCCTATTTTTCGCAAGCTTTAACACAGGAATGGAATTCTACCATGGTTAGGGCGCCATGCTCACGAAGCTGAAAACCCTAGCTACAGGCCTTTTTAAGAAGAACTAATGGTACCATTGAATTCACAAGGTCCAAATTAGTAAACAAGAGTGCCTTTGGTTTTTGTTTTCATGTTATTTTGCAGGTTTCGATTGTCAAAAGAAAATCTACGAAACCATGGGAAATCCGCAGGAAATTCCGTTGGAAAAACCGCAAGTGTTTCCGCAGCATCCGAGGTTAGGGACGATGACGTGGAAGCTTGGAAATCTTGACCAGTGCGTGGGCTTCTCTTAGTGGCCAGTCAACAATTTTGCCCTCTCTCTCCTCTTCTGATTCGTCAATCAGACACCACATGGACCACTTTGACTCAGCTTTTGGACTTTTTTGTTTTTTAATTCATTTCTTTATTTATTTTATTGCGTGAACTTCAATTACAACTAACCAATGCAGCAGGAGTGGAGAAGGAAAGGAGTGTGTAACGTACAAGACTAGGGTTCGATCCCCAGGTTCCACAAATTTATTTTTCAATTAGATAGAACGTTGATCCAGTGTGTACCACGCATGTGCCATCACCATTTAGTCTGAGATCTCAACCATCAGATCTCCTCAGATTCCAATCCAGCGCTCCACAACCTGCTTCCCGATCATGGACACTCAGAAACCTCACACACTGGATTATAAACGCCCATGTTTTCTTTTTTATTTATTTATTTATTTACGTATCCTCCTTTAAAAGTTTTATTTTTTATTTTTAGTATTATCCTTTTCAACTAAACCTTATTTTCATAAACTCTTTTTTTTATTATTATTAAAACTTTTTTTCTCCTTAATTTTCAAAAACCTTTTTTTAACTATTAATAAATTTAGGTTTTAAAAATAATTGTGTTAATTAGATAATTAGGATTAGATTAATAATTAGGGTTTAATAATTTAAGTTTTAATTGTTAGGATCAAAAGATTATAGGTCTTTTTTGAAAGTCAACCAAAAGCAATCTTTTGTCAAAGCCCATATCATCAAAATAAAATCTTCAAATGGAAAAAATCTTCCAAAGTGGCTTGTAGAGGACATCTTGAGGTTTCCATAAAGTCCTAGAACTCCCCCATATCTTAAAAATTGAGAGAGATATGCCTTGACGAAGTTGGACAAATTTGAGTGAAAAATGTGAAACAAAAAGGCTCCAAAATGGATTTCTTTGCAAATGGGCCCATATTCTTAAGAAATTATTTGGTTTATTTAATTTTATTTGAATTTTTATTCATTTAAAAGTCAAAAAAATTAAAAAATCAAATATTTATGAAGGAGATTTGTTTTGAATCTAATTCCCAATCATATCCAATCAACTAACCTCCATATTTTTTATCAAATTTCGTGCACATCAAGCTTGGTAAGATTAGATATGGTATTAATCCAAAAATAGAAGGAAATATTATATTTTTCAATCAAATTTCCATGTGAGGAAAACAATGGTCCAAGCCCATGAATTTAACCTAATTCTCACCCATTATATATACCTAGCATATACCAAACAAAAGGGGACGAAAAAAGGAGCCAAGGAGACTAGGGTTTGCAGTCAAAAATTGCATACAAACTTGCACTTTCGAATCCTTATTTGCAGCCTTTTCCATGAGCTTCCAAGCACTCCATCGTGTTCCCAAGGTCATAAAGAGTAAGTACACGTTAATATTTGATTCATATAGCACGTGAAACACTCATACTAAACTTGTCATATTCAAAGTTTGGAAAGTGGTAATTTTATGGAAAAGGTACATTGAAATGTAATGACCCCATCCTCTCTCTCAACTTGGAATTCCTGAGCAAAGGCTTCCGTTGAAATGTGTTGAACTTCTTCATGATAAACAGATGACTGCTGATGATCAAGTCTTGTCTGATGTAGTTACTTGCCAGGAATCCCTAACTTTTGCCTGGACCGCCCTTTCGAGTTTTCAGTCCACCGGGTATTTTATTCTGTTTATGTCTCTAATTTTTGCCTGGACCGCCCTTTCGGGTTTTCAATCCACCGAGACGCTACTTTTTGCCTAAGCCACCCTTTCGGGTTTTCAACTTAGCGAGCTGTTCTTTTATTATTTAGGCGAAGTATTTCTTGACTACATCAGCATTCACGGGACGTGGGAGTTCTTCTCCATCTATAGTTGCAAGAATTAATGCACCGCCAGAGAAGGCTTTCTTAACAACATATGGTCCTTAAAAATTAGGAGTCCACTTTCCCCTTGAATCGGAGGTGAAAGACAAGATCCTTTTGAGCACGAGGTCGCCTTCTCTGAATACACGAGGTCGAACCTTCTTATCAAAAGCTTTCTTCATTCTTTTCTGGTATAACTGACCATGGCATAAAGCCGTCATTCTCTTTTCTTCTATCAAATTCAATTGACCAAACCTGCTCTGACACCATTCAGCCTCAGACAACTTGGTTTCCATTTAAATTCTCAATGATGGAATCTCAACCTCGACAGGGAGCACTGCTTCCATACCATAAACCAAAGAAAAGGGAGTTGCCCCTGTTGAAGTACGAACAGATCTACGGTACCCATGCAAAGCAAATGGGAGAATCTCATGCCAGTCCTTGTACGTAACAACCATCTTTTGCACAATCTTTTTAATATTCTTATTTGCTGCTTCAACAACTCCATTCAGCTTTGGCCTATAAGGCGAAGAGTTGTGATGTTCAATCTTGAAACTTTCACACAGTTCTCTCATCATACTATTGTTCAGATTCGAGCCATTATCAGTAATGATCTTGCTCGGTACACCATATCTGCAGATGATGTTGTTCTTGATAAATCTAACCACAACTTGCTTTGTCACATTAGCATATGAGGCAGCTTCCACCCACTTGGTAAAATAATCGATTGCTACCAGGATGAATCGATGTCTATTCGAAGCCTTGGGTTCAATCATGCCAATCATATCAATACCCCACATAGAGAAAGGCCATGGAGAAGAAATAACATTGAGAAGTGTCGGAGGCACATGAATCTTGTCAGCATACACTTGACACTTGTGACACTTCTTTACAAATTTGTAGCAATCAGATTCCATTGTCAGCCAATAGTAACCTGCTCTAAGCATCTTTTTAGCCATCGAATGTCCATTGGCATGAGTACCAAAAGAACCTTCATGAATTTCATGCATCAACATGTCTGCTTCGTGTCTATCCACGCATCTGAGCAAAACCATGTCATAATTTCTTTTGTACAGAACATCAGCATTGATGAAGAAACTGCCAGCCAATCTCCTAAAAGTTTTCTTATCCTTATTTGATGCCCCAAGTGGGTACTCTTGGGTCTGAAGGAAGTTCTTAATATCGAAATACCAAGGCTTTCCATTTGATGATTCCTCAACTGCAAATACATGAGCAGGTCTATCAAGACGCCTGAATGTAATCTGAGGTTCCTCATTATGGAAATTCACTTTGTACATGGAAGACAATGTGGCTAAAGCATCGGCCATCTGATTCTCATCTCGAGGGATGTGGTGGAATTCAACTTTGTTGAAGAATGTCAATAACCTTCTGGCGTAATCTTTGTAAGGAATTAAACCAGGATGACGAGTTTCCCATTCTCCTTTAATCTGATTAATTACAAGCGCGGAATCTCCATAAACATCAAGAATCTTAATTCTCAGATTAATGGCCTCTTCAAGTCCCATGATGCAGGCTTCATACTCAGCAATATAGTTTGTACAGTCAAAACATATCCTTGCAGTGAAAGGTACATGTGATCCATGCGGAGTGATGATAATGGCGCCAATTCCATGGCCATGGACATTAGAAGCTCCATCAAAAATTAAACCCCATTTGGATTCAGGATCTGGCCCTTCTTCTGGCAATGGTTCATCCCAATCTTGAGATCTCAAATACATTATATCTTCATCTGGGAAGTCCATTCTGATAGATTGATGATCATCAATTGGTTGGTGAGCGAGGTATTCTGCCAACACACTTCCTTTCACAGCTTTCTGAGCTCGATATTCAATATCATATTCTGATAATAACATTTTCCAGCGAGCAATCCTTCCAGTTAATGCAGGTTTCTCAAATACATACTTAATTGGATCCATTTTGGAAATCAATAGGGCGGTGTGGTTCAACATATACTGTCTCAGTCGGCGAGCAGCCCACACCAAAGCACAACAAGTTTTCTCAAGCAGCGAGTATCTTGTTTCGCACTCGGTAAACTTTTTGCTAAGGTAGTATATTGCATACTCTTTTCGACCAGACTCGTCATGCTGACCCAACACACATCCCATTGAATTTTCCAGCACTGTGAGGTACATGATCAGAGGCCTTCCCTCAGGTGGAGGGAGCAAAATGGGAGGTTCAAGCAGATATTCTTTGATGTTGTCAAAAGCTTTTTGACATTCTTCATTCCACACACATCCCTGTTTTTTCTTTAACAGCTTGAAAATTGGCTCACAAGTAGCAGTCATATTGAAAATGAACCTGGAGATATAATTCAAACGTCCGAGGAAACCTCTCACTTGTTTCTCAGTCTTTGGTGCTGGCATTTCCTGAATTGCTTTAACTTTATCAGGATCCACTTCAATTCCTCTCTGACTGACAACGAAACCCAATAATTTTCCGGAACGGACACCAAAAGTGCATTTGTTTGGATTTAAGCGGAGACGATACTTTCTCAAACGCTGAAACAACTTTAAAAGATCCTCCATGTGCCCTTCCTCTGACTGGGACTTGGCAATCATATCATCCACATAAACCTCAATTTCTTTGTGCATCATATCATGGAAAAGAGTAGTCATGGCCCTCTGATATGTCGCACCAGCATTCTTTAACCCAAATGGCATCACTTTGTAACAGAATGTTCCCCATGGTGTGATAAAGGTTGTCTTTTCCATGTCTTCAGGTGCCATCTTAATCTGGTTGTATCCTGAAAAACCATCCATAAAGGAGAAAACCTCAAACTTTGCCGTGCTATCTACCAACATATCAATGTGAGGTAGAGGAAAATCATCTTTCGGACTGGCTTTGTTCAAATCTCTGTAATCCACACACATGCGAACTTTTCTGTCTTTCTTTGGAACAGGCACAATATTGGCAATCCATTGAGGATATACAGAAGTGACAAGGAAACCTGCGTCAATCTGCTTCAAGACCTCATTCTTAATCTTTTCTGCCATATCAGGATGACTCCTTCTTAACTTTTGCTTGAAAGGAGGACATTCTGGTTTCAACGGCAAACGATGCTCCACAATGTCCTTGTCCAACCCAGGCATGTCTTGGTAGGACCATGCAAAAATGTCAACATATTCCTTAAGAAGCTCTACCATCCTCTTCTTAACATCATGACCAAGCAGTGCCCCAATCTTGACTTCCTTTTTATCCTCTTCAGAACCCAAGTTGATGACTTCTAATGGCTCTTTATACGGCTGAATGGTGTCTTCCTCGTGCTCAAGCAGTCAGGAAATCTCATCAGGAATACATTCCTCACTCTCTTCTTCCGCCTCATACACAGGACACTCGAAGTTAGGAGAGGGCGCAGGGTCATTACTTTCAACGGTTTTATTGATTAATCTGCACAAATGATTATTATTTCAGGAAAAGGAAAGATATATGCAAACATGTAATCGTGCAGACTATGAAGACATTTTTTAAGGTTTTTTGTGTTACCACTTTCCAGAAAAAAGCAAAAAGATAAAAAGCATTTATATGCAGAAACAAAATGACTTTTATTGATGATTTTAATGTTTAAAACAAACAGAAAACAGCCCCAACAACTTCACTTTCATCTTGGGCAGAATGAAAGGATTTTGAAAAACATAAAAGCAAATTACTTTGAGACATGAGTACACTCAGGAATGTCAATGGTGATCCAGTTCTTAATCATCTTTCCATTGGTCACAAAGTTTGGCACTTCAGGCTCTGATTCGCCTTCAACAATAGCGTTCACCTCTGGAAGAGTCGGATCTAGAAACCCAGCACTATGAAACATTTCCTGATAAGGACGAAAAGAAGATTCAGGCTTCATCACAGATTTGTCTGAGGCAGAAAATCCCAAACCAGCTCTATTCTTGTTCTCTTGTAGACTCACCACTTGTCCCCAGACTCCTGAATGTCCATTCTGAACCACCAGCTGAGCATCTTTGAAGGAGGCAATGGAAGCTTCATCCTTTTTGAATTCATCGTTAACAGACAGGGCTTGGAATGCAGTTCCAATGACCACTTCATCAGCTTCTATGGTACGGAACAAAGAGAGATGACTAATCAGCAAGGCTTGTTCTCCATTCACAACAACCATCTTTCCATCTTTCACAAATTTCAACTTTTGGTGAAGAGTTGAAGTGATTGCCCCTGCCTCATGGATCCACGGGCGTCCCAATAAGCAACTGTATGCAAGGAAAATGTCCATCACTTGAAAAGTAATCTTGAAGACAAACGGTCCAATACTAATGGGCAAATCAACCTCTCCGACCACTGATTTCTTCGACCCATCAAAAGCCTTGACAATCACATTGCTAAATCTCATTGGTGTGCCACCATAAGACAGCTTAGCAAGAGTGGATTTTGGCATAACATTCAGAGATGAACCAGTATCGATCAACACATTGGACATTGAGTCCTCTTTGCAACTGACAGAGATGTGCAAAGCCAAATTATGATTTCTTCCTTCCTCAGGCAAATCTTCATCACTAAAGCTCAGATTATTACACGCAGTGATATTACTCACAACCCCATTAAACTGATCCAGCGTCACATCATGATCCACAAAGGCTTGATCAAGTATTTTCAGCAAAGAATCCCTATGAGCAGGAGAACTCGTCAGCAGCTCCATTATAGAGATTTTATACGGAGTACGATGTAGCTAATCCACAATCTTATAATCACTCATCTTGATAAGCTTCAAAATCTCATCCATCTCCTTTCCTGAAGATGACCCAGCATTCACTTTTGTCGCATCATTATTGTTCATAGGTACTTGAGTAGAATTTCTCTGGACATCCACAACTATTTTGGGCTGAGTAAAAACTCGTCCGCTTCTAATCACTCTACTGACATCTGCTATATTCTCAACAGAAGACAGAGGCTTGATCTCAACTTCTTTTCCAGCTTCCAGCATGGTGGCATTGTATCTGTAAGGTACAGCTTTATCAGAACTATACGGTACAGATCCAGGCAAACATATCACAAGAGGTTCCACAACAGCTTTGCCATAATAACCAATCTCTACACATTCCGGGATTTCAAAGCATGGTTCAATCACATTGACATCATCTTCATCTCTGTCTCTCAGAATCTCAATGAGCCTTTGATTTATCATCTCTTGTAAGTCTCTTCTCACAACATAACATCCTCGAGGATTGACTGAACAAATCCTACAAGCAGCATGATTATGCTCATAATGACTATATTCACACAGAGTGGCATGCATCTCTACCAATGACCCTCTGATGTCTTCCACACGATAAATCTTATACTTCCCAGGGAAACCAGATACCATATTCACAGCAGACGCTTCATGAGGTGGCAACGAATTGTTCTGCATATTTGGGCCAATATCACGGAAGGAAAGCATACCAGAACGAACCAATCTCTGGACTTCATTCTTCAGGGCCCAACAGTTTTCCAAATCATGCCCAGAAGCATTCTGATGATAAGCACAAGTGGCATCCGCCTTATACCACCAAGGGAGTTTCTCTGGCACAGGAGGTGGTGACCTTGGTTGAACCAACTTCTTATGAATTAGAGCAGGATACAATTCAGTGTGCGTCATAGGGATAGGATCAATATTAACCCGAGGATACGGATTCTGCCTTGCTGGTTGTTGATTAACAGGAGCTACAGGTACTGAATTCACAACAGGAGTTACTGACGCCAATTGTTGAGATTGATTTCTGAATCGACTATTCCTCCCATGAGAAACAGCATTAGCATCTGATTCCTTCTTCTTCTGGAATGAAGAACCATACTTCTTCGCACCACCAGACGAATTGTCATTTCGAACCAAACGACCTTCTCGCACAGCTTCTTCCAATCTGACACCCATGCCCACCATTTCGGTGAAGTCTACAGGAGCACTTGCAATCATTTTCTCATAATAAAACGGACCAAGAGTCTTCAGAAAAATCTTAGTCATCTCTTTTTCTTCCATCGAAGGAATCACTTGGGCGGCAACCTCACGCCATCTCTGAGCATATTCCTTGAAGGATTCTTTCTCTTTCTGCATCATAGCTCACAATTGATCCCTATCAGGAGCCATGTCCACATTATACTTGTATTGCTTCACAAACGCCTCAGCTAAGTCATTGAAAGTGCGAATATGGGTGCTATCAAGGCCCATATACCACTTAGAAGCAGCTCCAGTCAAACTGTCTTGGAAATAGTGAATTAACAGACGTTGATCATCAGTGTGAGTAGACATCTTTCTTACATACATCACCAGGTGTGCCCGAGGAGAGGAATTTCCCTTATACTTCTCAAATTCAGGCAGTTTGAACTTAGCAGGTACTTTCACATTGGGAACAAGGCAAAGATCATGCACATTCTTTCCAAACAGCTCTTTCCCACGGAGAGCTTTCATCTCTTTTTGCAGTTCTTCAAACTGATCTTGGAAACCATCCATTCTGTCATGAATTTCACTTGGAGCAGCATCATAAATGGGCTCTGGGACAAAAGGACCAGTATGAACAATAGGAGATGTGTTGACCATAACAGGAGTCAATGGACGAGTCATCTCAGGAACAGACAAATAACCTTCAGGCATGCCCCAGGGATATCCATTAGGCATACGTTGTTGAGTAGCACCAACAGGAATAACAGGAATGGTTGTAGCAGCAATTTCAGAAATCACAGTGATCTGACCCTGAGCTTGGGCATTGGGAGGAGGAACCTGATTTTGATTTTGATTCTGATTCTGAGCAGCCATCAACGTCTCAACTAGAGCAGTGAGACGATCCACACCAGATCTCAAAGTAACAACCTCTTCACGTAACTCACGATTCTCTTGTTCAAGACCTTCCATCTGCTTCTTGTAGTTAGCTCGAGTGTTATACCGGTGAGACAGCTTGATTCTGTATGAAGAACACTGAATAAGACCTTGGGAATACTCTCGGAAGCAAGACCAAAATGCAGAATGATGCATGAAATGCAATGCAAATGATTTTTATTTTTGGTATTCAAGGAACCTTTAAGACATTAATTGTAAACATTAGCAAAAAACATCATAAAACATAACAATATTCTTTCATTAGTAATGGAAAAGCATACAAAAGGATTCAAAGATCCAAAATTACAAAACAAAGGAAAAGCTAAAAACTAGAAGGGAACACTTCTGACGAAGATCCATCTCCTCTCTGCAGCTTCCTACAGAGCTTCTCCAATTCATCTTCATAAAAGGCTTTCAAATGAGCATTCTCGACCATCAACTTATCAGCAACTTCTTTCCATGCCACTGAATCTTCTTGTTGTCTCTTTCGCTTTTCACCATGTTGTTGAAGTAACTCTTCTTGATGACGAATATGATCATCCTTTTCCATCAACCAACCATCTTGGATATCCAGCATTTCATCTTTTTCTTTCAAATGTATCTTCAATTCTTTGTTCTCAAACTCCAAAGCATCTCTTTCCGCTCTCAACTTAGCCACGAGCTCTATATGTTCCTCACTACTTTCAATAGGAGTAGTGGAAGACAATGGTGGAGTAACAAGTAGAGAAGGCTCTTCAAGAAAATAAGGCATCTGAAAAGTATGAGCTCTAGCTTGAACCAAATCAGTGTAGTCTTTGAGAGCAACACATTGCTTCGTTCCCAAATGTCTCTTCCTATCAACATGGTGCCAAGCACGCACAAACCGATTTCTCATATCCGAATTTCCATCTTGATTAAGATAGAAGATTCCTGACACAAGGATATTAGTGGGTCGCTCCTTCATGGGATAGCAAAATTGACGCCTTGCAAGAATAGGGTTGTAGGTAATTCCTCCTTGTATACCAAGAATAGTTACATTAGGGAATTCTCCACAACTATCAATAATCTCACCAATGTCATAAGCAGGATTGTACCAATGGATATTCCCATTAGTAAGAAGCATGACCTTCTGAGACCATGAGAGACCATCAGGATTGTTTAAGAAACTCTTAGCTTGAGGTAAGTGCGAAATAAACCACTTATAGAGCAACGGAGTGCAACAGTTGATAAGTGTCATACCCCAAATTTGTCCTACCCCTTTACTTCTAACTGGCTTAGGCTTTACATTCATGTACATACATCACTTAGGTCATAATCCATATCCATGCATTCATATCATTGGTACTATTCAAAAGAGTAGCAAGAAAAAGCTTTCCTGGCAGAGGGTTTCCTACCAAATGTGTGGATCTGAGGTGTAATCATGTGGCTCTATGTTCATTGAAGACTTCTTGGATTAGGGTTTTCCCATTCTCAACTCGATGCATTGACGGGAGTGTACAAGCTTGTGATCCATCTGATCCTCTTAATCAGGGTTTCTTTGACCACAGTCAACCAGTTGACTTTCTGGTCAACATTCAATCAGGAGTGGATTCTATGAATGAGAAGCTCTCATACTGACTATGTGGATGTGTTTGTTTGACTGGATTTGACTGGAAGAGATTTAATCGGGAATTTCACCAATAGTCGGAAAAATCAGAACAGTTGACTTTTGGGGTCCAAATCAGAAGAATTATTCAAATATTGACTTTTGGTGGAAAATTAATCAAGAAAAGTCGAAGAATGGATAAAATCAGGAGTACGACAAAAGGTTGCCAAAATAGCAAAAAGACAAAAGTTCCAACACATAGAAAAAATTTGGCCTATTAGAAACTTGGCAAGCAGTCCACTTCAGCCCTGATTTACAAGTGGCAAATGACATTTTTTGAAGAAATTTCCAACATCAAAGTTGTTCCTCTCATGGAGGAGAACAACTTTGTAGTTGGACACTTTTTCATTTGAAGCTTGCATGAAGAGTTAAAGTGGTGTGAAGTTTCTGAAAATTCATTTAAACCAAGTCATAATCCAAGTCACAAGTCAGGTCATGCCCAGGCATTTCAGCAAACACATGGCATGCCAAATCTCCGGCCATTTTAGAGCTCTACAAAAATGCCATGAATGCAAACTTGGTATCATTCTCTTCTTTGCCATCTCCTCTATCCATTGAAACAAGAATTGGTACAATTGGACAAATATTGAATGAGATACAAGCCTTCAAAGTAGTGCCCCAACCCTGACCAAACTCTGCAGGCAGTCAAGGCACAAAATTCTGGGCACGCAATGCACTTTAGCAAACACATGGTGTGCCAAGTGTCAATGCCTCTTTCTTCCTCCACAAGTCACTATCTTGAACAAGCTTGGTTCTAAACTACTCTTTGCCATGTCCTCTATCTATCGAGCCCAGTATCATTAATTTTCGACATGTATTGATCAAGATAGAGAGGCTCAAAGTACCACCCTCACAAAGTCACATTCTGACCGTACGCATGGGCTAGTATCTTGCAGGACTGGGGCAGTGGGAATTGCATGTGTTCATGATCATTTTTCTCACACTTCTAGGCCTCATTTTGAGATACTTCCAACACCAATATTGCTCTACTCCATGACCTCTTCCATTTGAGCATAAGTGTGAGCCGATTGAAGGACCATGGAAAGAGATATCAACACTCAAAGTGAGGTGCATGAAGCATTACGGGCATAGGCATACATGTACATTGTTGCTGCAGCATAAATTCCACAAATCCATCACTTTCCTCTACCAGCAATGCAAATATTGTACACATCAAAAGCATGCATGAGATTTACTCCATATGGTATACTTGCTCACTAAGCTTGAGAGGAAAAGCAACAACTACAATACATACACATCCATAGAAGTCCCACATTAAAGAAATGCAAAAGAAACTTGTTGCAAACTACACTTCAAGTCCCACACTCAAGAAAGCTGGCTCAAGCTCCAATCATTGGCCATATATAAAAGCATTTACAACCCTCACTCTACACTCACTCACGATACACAGAAAAAACTCCAAACTTTGAACACACTTCACTTCCATTTTTCAGAATTCATTCTTCCCTTCTCTCCCTCAGTTTCTCCCATTCATTCTCTCAACATCTCCTCCACCCTCTCCCTCATGCTCCACCTCTAACCACCACTAACCACCATAACCGACTCTTGTAACTACCTACAACCACCATAACAAACTTCTGAACTACCCTAACCGAATCTTCATCTTCATCACCTTCACTCTCCTTCAACCACCAAAACCGCCACCTTCATCTCCTCACTCATTCACCTTCATCAGTTCGAGATCGTTTCACCATCACAGCAACCTCATTCAGCTTCACCATTTCAAGAGCGTTCCA
This sequence comes from Vicia villosa, assembly GCF_029867415.1. NCBI lineage: Eukaryota > Viridiplantae > Streptophyta > Magnoliopsida > Fabales > Fabaceae > Vicia > Vicia villosa. The sequence continues at coordinate 200,282 of NW_026705870.1, read as the reverse complement.
TCACTACCGCAACATCATCATCTTCAAGATTCAGCATCCTGGATCGTGGCTCGTAGAATCTTCTATGCTCCTTCAGGTTAGGCTCTCAACCTTGTCTGCATCTTAGGGCATACATAATAGTTCATGCGTGTGACTGTTGTTACGATACTCTCTCTTGATTCTTGAGTTTATCTCCTGTTTATACTAAATGAATCGTTGTTTCGTCGCTGGAACCGTATAGAGGAATGCTATGGTGTGTGTGAGTGCGACGGTATGATTAGGAGAGAGTTGGGTTGAGTTTGCTGTAAGTTAGGGCTTCGCCATATGCTCTCGGTTATGGAGGTAGAGGAAGATTTAGGAGAAATAGATCCTGGATCTGAGTTCAGGGCGAGAAACCGAGTCAAGCGGTGGTGGTTGGACGAATTTCTGGGCATGTTAGTTCGTGGTCACGGTGGTGAGCCACCGGAGAAGGTAACCGGAGAGTATCTCCGGTGCCTGTGCAGGTGGTTGTGTGTTGTGTTCATGACGCACGCGTGGCGAGCCATGATTGGCCCTTGCTTTCTTTCTTTACTATTTTGGCATTATTCAAATGATTACATGATGACGTGTCAGTTGTTGAATGGCCCAGGGAATTCGTTTTTGTCTTATTCACTTAAGTGATACCATGCCCAATTGATATAAATGTTCATCTCTTAATATCACGTTGCACACATAATAGTACATGCTGATACAAATAAATAAAATCAAACAACAAATAAAAGTGGAAAATAGAGTGGATAATGTAGTTGGGCTACAACGAGACTGGGCCTGGAACCTCTTCTGAATTATACCCCTGTTTCACTAATACACACGCCTCCTTCTTGAACATGGGCCCGAGCGCACTGCTCTTCCCACCCCCTGTTTGGGCCCAGCTCTTCTCTTAACATAGATTTTAGTTCATAATACTAATTACTGATACACCCCCTTTGCTGTTAGTAGAAACCAAATAATAAAAGGGATTTTCCTTCTATTTTCCTTTGCAATTAATTGAATTTTTCTTAAATAAAAAATGACAAAAACTTTTTTTCATCCAATTAGACTTTTAGAAATATTATTTTCTTTTAATTGGAATTGTAATTGTTGTTTTCCTTGAGTTTTAATTGGTTGATAATCCATAAACAAATAGTCTTTCTTTGTTAATTCAAAATAGTTCTAAACATGAATAAAATGCAATTGTTTGTATATATATTTTCATGAATAGTTTAGATTTTAATTCTTTTCTTTTTGTGAATATCTCCAATATATTGTGAAATGCTTGCATAAACTTTCCTTCCTCTCCATTAGAAGTAATAACATAGGCTTAGAAATTAGGCTAGTCCCCCCTTTCTCATTTCTTTTTCTTTTATAACACATAAAACATCTAAAAATACTTGATTAAATTCCCCATAAAAAATACAAAGAAAATACTTAAAACACTAATAATCAAAGTGAAAATTCTTAAAAAGGGAATGGAAGCTTGAACGTCCCTTGCTTAAGGGAATGTTCGAGTGCTTGGATCTCCCTTGCTTAAGGGTCCCATTCAGGCGTAAGTTCCCAACTTCTAAAAAACACCAACCAAAGAGTAACTCGACTTTCCCTTGCTTAAGGGATTTCCTCGAAACACTCAAACTCTCTCTCTCTCTCTCTTCTCTCCTTTCTTAAGGGCATTGTTATCTCCGCTCCATTGCATCCTAGGCTGTCCCCTTATGCAAGAGCGCGGGCGTTAACTCCGCCCAACTAAAAAACACAAAAACAAACAGAAAATCTGGAGCCGAACTACGGCGCTCTGATTCCTGAAAAGGATACGTAGGCATCAAGTCGCGGGGCTTGAATGAGCACACTTGTAAATAATTCCTTCTTTTCCCCGTATTCATTTTGCATTCATTCGCATATAGACATAGACATAGTACACACCCTTTAGATAGAAACAAACATAGGTGGATACCATCGAGTACGATGGGCGCGAGGGGTGCTAATACCTTCCCCTCGCGTAACCGGCTCCCGTACCTTGATTCTCTGGTCGCAAGACCCTGTTCTTATCCTTTGTTAGGTTTTCTGATATTCCTTTCCCTTATGGGATAAATATATTGGTGGCGACTCTGTTCATTTTTCGCGAGCGTGCGACAATAAGTCCACGTTTCTTATCATTCCTATGGTGGATGGAATGATAAGTATCCCCAAGCAAAGTAGGCACAGGAATCCCAATCATGAAAATCCGAATAGCATTAACATCGACAAAGTTGTCAATGTTGGGAAAGAGTATCAAACCATAGATGAGCAAGGCCAGAAATGTCTCAAAAGCAATCATACTTCCTTTACTAGCCAACATAGAAGCTTTTCCAATCAAGAACTTAGAAGTCAACCCCCAAATTCCTCCCTTTTTGGTCATATTTGCTTTCACATCTGATATTTTCAAATGAAGAAGCTCTCTTATCTCATCAACCTGAGGCTCTTTCTCTAGACCACTAAACGGTATATCATTCGTAACTGGCAAACCAATCCAATAAGAATACTCCTCCAAAGTGGGCATAAGCTGATAATCGGGAAAGGTGAAACAATGATAAACCGGGTCATAAAACTGCACAAGAGTCTCAAGAATCCCCTTTTCCACTTTAGTCTTCAAGATAGAGATCAATTTCCCATAACGATTTTTGAAGTTGTCAAGATTAGGAACCAAAGTTGCTAGCTCTTTCAATTCTTTTGCACTTGAATTTCTGAAAGTGTACTTCTTGATGCTTCTCTTTTGATCCATGGTACCTGTGATGTTTACAAAAAATGTCTCTAAGTTCCTTGAAAACCATTTGTGAATGTTATTTTTATGAATGCATGAATGCATGGTTTATGCATCAATCACAATCAAGAGCACACAAGATCACATCAAATCACACAAAATCACACAGTCCAGGTTCTTAGGTTCGACGTCACGAGCATGGAGTCATGGGTCTACCCATCCCACAAGGAGTGATCTAGGGAATTTTGTACCTGCCAATCGGGTTCTACAAAGGTTCCCAGAGTTTTCAATCTTCTATCGGATATTACCGGCACGCACAATTGCTCATGGGCGCCAATAATATGCCTAAAAAGACCTCGTCTGAGCGTAGTATCGCATGACAACAAGCTCAAATTGGTACTTGATCTTGTTTCTTCACTACATCCTAAAAAGGCTTAGATTGGTTAAAAAGGTTCTAGGCCATTCAACTTCTACGGACACTCACTATTGAAAGTAATAGCGTTATCACGATGGTTCGTAACAACCTCTACTACCTTCCATGAGGCCTCCACTGATTGGGGTTCCACCATATGACGCTCATGGTAAGGATTGCTCCTGACATGCGACTATTGGTCTTACCACCTCCTATCTCAAGTTACTCACCAAAGTTCGGGTTAGAACTTTGTCTTATCACATAGGAACCATCGAGCACCAAAAAGAAAAAAAGGAAAATAACAAACAAAGCACACAACAATATATACAGATAAACACACAGATAAAAAAATAGGCTTAACACACTTAAAAACTGGGTCCCCAGTGAAGTCGCCATTTTTCTGTAGGGGGAAAATCTGATATCGAAGCCATGGGATTGACTCGAATCAATATTCCGTTTGAAATCGCCACCGCGCTTTATTTTTCCAAAGGAAAAGGGAAGAGAACGTAAAACCCAAAGTTTTGTTTTTAAAACAAGAAAGAGAACTCAGGTTCGGGTGTTGATTATATGAGGGGAAGGTTTAAAGCACCCCTCATATCTGTGGTACTCCACAGGAACCTTTTTGAAAATCTGTGTCGTGTGTGTGCTGAAAAAGGGTTTGTTTTATTTTTAAAATAAGCTCGGTAAAGCATTAAGCTTTGGGCCTACATACCTCCTCGGTGCAATGGAGAAGTCAGAGCTAATGTAGTTCCGCTTTAAGGGAAAACGGTTTTAAAAATGGATAAACACTTTATCGTCGTCGGAGAGAAATACTCAGCCATTGATTTTGAGCATGAGAAAAAACAAGTTCTTTGCATCGCAGATGAAAGAAGGACTCCAACTCGGATAAAATCAACGAGTATGCCACTAGCTCTCTCACGCGGAAAAGTTCTCATTTTATCAATCAATTTCAAAATTGTGGGGTATAACCACTCGTTTCGACAATTAACGGTGTCTAAATTTTTTTTTGAAGAAAAGCCACTAAGGGCAAAGGTATTTTTTGAAGAAAAGGTTTTGAACAGATTGCAAACATAAGAATGTTTTGTAAAAAGGGAGAAGATTTTGAAAATCTAAGAAGTGGGAAAAGATGAAGAGGCTATCCTATTGCGTAAAATAAAAGCTAAGGAAAGAAACGGTCTAACCAAATAAGAAGCCAACACTTGACATTAAGAGTCAAGGTAGTTTTCCCATCCTTTGGAATTATCAATACCAACACATTAACACTTGGGGATCCAGATGAACTTATTATATTAGCACCACTTTTCATTAAGCACATTAAGATCCTGACGAAAATCGGGCAGAGTAACGGCTTTTCTTGGGTAAAATCCTTATCTCAATGCCTTGGAATTAACCATCAAGGGCTTTCAAGGAAATACCTGCACATACAAACAGACAACAATCCAATGCCAGACAGACAGAATAACAGCAGAGTAATAACAGAATAAGGGTCCAGAAGCACTAGGTCCATAAGTCCGAATCTCCAAAATGCTAGGGATAGTAACCAATAGTCCAAAGAGAGCCTTATGTGTTTTTTAGATTTTGGTTATTTATTAGTGTTTTAGCATAAAAGTAAAGTATGGTCCAAGTGGACAAATAGAAAATAGCGGAACCATAAACATATGTCCAAATGGACAAAAGGAAAATAGCGGAGTGTAAATATGATGAAATGATAAAATAAAGCGATAAAGCGAGAAATATAAAGAGCAATATAATAAATTGCGGAAATTAAAGTTAGTTGTTAGATGTTAAAGATAACCATCTTGAAACTTGTCAAGTATGTTATCAAAGTTAGTAATGAAGATCGATGGTGAGTGAAGGATGTACTCGGATTTAAAGTCAACGGAAACTTATCAGAAGCTTGATAAAATCATAGCGACTACACGATAAATTTCCATAAGTCATAAATCAACCGCATACAATTCTCTTCCATATTTGATCTTTTATCGAGTCGGGACAAATGTAGGAGAACTCTCCATGTATCAAGATCATCAATCAAAAGAAATAAGAAGGAGAAGAAGAAATGATCTAATCTTTATCAAGAATCCAAAGAATTCTCAAGATATTAAGACCTTCATCGATCAAAAGAAAATAAGATGAAAAAAAGATAAGAATGAAAACATAAATTGATCTAGTCTTTATCAAGAATCCATAGAATTCTCAAGATATTAAGACTTTCATCGATCAAAAGAAAATAAGATGAGAAGATAAGAATGGAAACAAATTGATCTAGTCTTTATCAAGAATCCATAGAATTCTCAAGATATTAAGAATTTCATCGATCAAAAGAAAGTAAGATGAAAAGATAAGAATGAAAACAAATTGATCTAGTCTTTATCAAGAATCCATAGAATTCTCAAGATATTAAGACTTTCATCGATCAAAAGAAAAATAAGATGAAAATAAGAATGAAAACATAAAAGATAATCAACTCACACTATCATTAATATCATTCATCCATTTTGGTGGATTAGGTCATTTCAAACCTATCAACACCCTAGATCCAATGATATTAATGAAGTGGAGGAAGAAGGAAGCCAAAACAAGCACAAAAAAGGCAAAAAACCACATTCTGCCTGCTGGAAATCGATTTCATGCAGGGGGAAATCGATTTCCATAGTGCAGTTTTCAAAAAAACAAGTTACGTTCAGCAGGAAATTGATTTCAGCCTTAAGGAAATCGATTTCCTCAGTGCAAATTTCAGCAAAACAGCATTTAAAGGCACGAAACTTGACTTGAACAAATATACAAACACCTTATGATCACACATCAATTGGAGCACGAATTTTCCATCAAATCACCATCAAATAGCACCAATATAGCATCAAAGATGCATTGAACACAAGCAACAAAGAATCACATTATGATATACAAAAAGGATGAAGAAAATTACCAAATCTTGAACAAAACTTAGATCTACTTCAAGAATCACCAACACAAATCTTGATCTCTCAACAATTGAAGAAAAAAGAGTGAAATGGATGGTGGTTTAGCTCAAAGTTTGTGAGGTTCAAGATGTGACTCACAAACTTTATGAAAGAAAAAGAGCTTTGGTGAATTTGGTAAGGATGAGGAGATAAAGTGCAAGGGATTTTTTGGCTCTCAAAGCTTGTTAAATGAGAGAGTAGTGGGCTCTATTTATAGGATGAGATCAAGAGTAGTGGTAGTTTGGTCTTTTTGCATTTGGTAATTAGCTTGTGTTTAATTGGTGATTAAAGTGGCATTTAAATGGTAAGAAATGGTAAAATGAGGTTTAAGTGGGTTTAATGAAGGGGTTAATTTTGATGAGGTGGAAAATTGATAAAATGATCAAAATGATCAAAGAAAAGGGTGCCAAAATGATGTCAAGCTTCCCTCCTTTTATTTTTTGAATTTCGCCTTAAGGAAATCGATTTCCCCAGGAGTGAAATCGATTTCACTCTGTTCCAGAAGAGAAATTGGCGCAAAATACACTAGGGAAATCGATTTACCCAGGAGGGAAATCGATTTCATGCTGTCCAGAGTGTGATTTTGTTGAAGATTGCTGCAGGGAAATCGATTTCATCAGTCAAAAATGTGAAAAATGCCTTGTTTATTGCATGTCTTGGCTTGGTACCTTTAAAACAAAAGCCTACAAAGAAACAAAGCAATGTTTTTGGTATTTGGGTTAGTATAATATACATACAAGATAAACAATCATTGGTGCTCGATGGTCCCTCTTATTGATGAGGTGAGTGCAACACCATAAACAAACTTCCAAGTGAAGCTCTTGATTAGTGATTGGGATATGAATGATATAGGATCTTAGGGTCAAAAATTGGGGTATGACACCGTGTACGCGCAAGATCTGTACTCCGGTTTAGAAAAGAATCCTGACGACATTATCATTGCTGCAACTACTCCTTTGAACGTAGTCGACATCAGAACTCATATGGTGAGTAGAGGAGGAATTCAAGGATTACCCTCTAAATTCTTGTTGGATCAAGCTCGGTATTTCGTCAGCATCCAAGATATGAGCGCATTTGAGGAAATCTTGGCATTGCTTATCTACGGATTGTTTTTGTTTCCTAACATTAACGATTTCGTCGACATCAGCGCAATTAAGATCTTCTTGATTGGAAATCCAGTTCCAACCTTGCTTGCGGATGCTTATCACTATGTGCATTCAAGAAACCTGGAGCGAGGAGGATTAATCACATGCTGCGTACCGTTGTTATACGAATGGTTCGTCTCGCACCTGCCAAAGTCTAGCACTTTCTGGAACATGAGGGATGGCCTTTACTGGTCACAAAAAATCATGTCTCTCACTCATACAGACATTGATTAGTGTAGTTCTGACAACGACGAAACCAAGATCATCTCCAATTGCGGAAGTTATCCCAACGTACCCCTTATTAGAACTAAGGGAGGAATCAGTTATAATCCAGCTTTAGCCCGTCGTCAATACGGCTATCCCATGAAAAATATTCCAAGTAGCATTCAATTGGAGGGTATGTTCTTCAAGAACATCGACGATCATGGCAACATACTGAAGAAGGAAATTGTCCAAGCCTAGCGTCTTGTTCACACAAAAGGGAGAAGATTGTTAGGAAAACATCTTTGCATCTCCTTGGATCCTTACCTTCAATGGGTACGCGTCAGAGCATTCAAGCTCAGGATGCCATATCAACATCAAGAACCTATTCCCCTAAGGGAACCAATTTTCCTTTTCTCCACCGATGTTGAAAAACTTCAAGCGGCATTAAACAAGGTATGCCAAGAAAGGAATGCTTGGAGGAACAAGTATCGAATCGTCAACACGGAAAATGTTGAGATTCAAAACATCCTAAGAAGGAAGGATGAGTTACTTCAAGTACTCGATCGACAAGTGACACAATCGTCACTTTCTCATCATATCCCTCCTGCTTCCTGGATCATCGATCAGCTCACGTCAGAGAACGCTCAGCTCAAGAAACAGAAGAAAATGTTAGAACGTGATGTCGGCTCTTCATCAAAGTTTTAGAGTCCTTTCTCTCAATTTCTCTGTATTTCCCTTTTCAAAGTGTGTAAAAAACGGCGTTTTTCTCTTAATTAATAAAAGTTTGATGTTTCATAACGTAATTATGGTGTTTCCTTGAAAAATAATAACTTAATTACACATCATGCATCGCTTTAGTCGTACGCACTGACACGAGAATTGTCGCGGATCTAATAGTCACTTTCCTTTCTCCAGAAAGAGAGGAGGAGAAGGAGGTGAACCAATACATTCAAGCTGTCTCATCCATACAACACTCGTTCAAGTCGCAAGAAAAGAGTGGAAGACTTTGAACAAGAGAATGGAGAACTCAGAGAAGAGATTAATACTCTCAAAGATACTGTTGAAAGGCTCAATAGTATGGTAGAAGCCCTGGTAGCTGCGCAAAATCAACCAACGCCAGAAGAACCGCAAAGGACTGTGGTTTCCGAGATTGTTTCTACTCCTATTCCTCAGTATACCATGCCGCCTGATCGACCTTGGGGAATGCCGTATAACTTTACTCCAGAAGGGTACATACCTCCAGCTTCTAAAGTTCCAAGAGTCACAATGGATATGCGTCCACCGGAGGGTTACAAACCTCTGGAAATTGAAGTTCCAAGAGCAACGGCAATGGGTTTCACACAACAGAATGTTGAGATACAAAGATCTGCTGTCATGGCTTCTCCACGACCATTTGTGCATACTTTTCCTCCATCGGGTGGACAAGTATATCATCAAGCTCCAAGTGAGGATGTTGGCGTGTATGAAAGATTGGACAAATTCCAAGAACAGTTTCTTCAAATGTAGAAGGAACTCAAGACTCTCCGAGGACAAGATCTATTTGGAAAGAATGCTGCAGACCTCTGTTTGGTTCCAAATTTTAAGATTCCTCACAAATTCAAAGTACCAGAGTTCGAGAAGTACAAAGGGAATTCATGCCCACAAAATCATCTCGTGATGTACGCTCGAAGGATGTCAACTCAGACTGACAATCAACAATTGCTCATTCATTATTTTCAAGACAGTCTGTCTGGTGCTGCACTCAAATGGTACATGAACTTGGACAGTTCAGAGGTTCGTACTTTTCGAGACCTCGGAGAGGCCTTCTTCAAACGTATAAGTACAATCTAGATATGGCTCCCGACAAAGATCAACTCCGGGCCATGACTCAAAAGGATAGAGAAAGCTTCAAGGAATACGCTCAGAGATGGCGTGAAGTTGCTGCTCAAATTTGTCCACCACTTGAAGAGAAAGAAATGACAAAAATCTATCTCAAAACTTTGAGTCCATTTTACTACGGACGAATGGTTGCAAGTGCACCAAGTGATTTTACCGAGATGGTAAACATGGGTGTACGTTTAGAAGAAGCAGTTCGAGAAGGACGCTTGAACAAAGAACCAGAATCTTCTATTGGTCCAAGGAAGTATGGAAGTTCTTTCCAGAAGAAAAAGGATCAAGATGTCAGCAATGTCTTGCACAAAACTAGAAAGAGGTTCCAACCTCAGGTTGCTACAGTAACTCCAGTTGTTAACTCAGCGCCAGCTTATCAACCTCAGGTTTCGCAACAACCAATTCGACAAGGGTCACAGCAACCACAGCAGCAGGTTCGACCTCCAAATTTCAACAACATTCGGGTTTCAAGGTATCCTCCATTTGACCCCATACCAATGCCCTATGCGGAATTGTTTCCAACACTATTGGCGAAAGGACTTATTCAGACAAAGAGCCCTCCAAATCCTCCAAATGAATCATCACATTGGTTCAAGGTTGACCAATCTTGTCCCTATCATCAGGGGGCACCAGGTCACAATATTGAGAGGTGTCTCAATTTCAAGATCGACGTTCAAAAATTAGTGAAGAGCGGAATGTTATCCTACAAAGACACTAATCCTAACGTCCAGGCAAATCCTTTGCCGCAACATAAAGAAGCTTTAGTGAATCTGATAGATCAGCACCCCAATGTCAGTCAAATCTACGATATTCGTCAGATAGGGGAGAATCTTGTCAAGATGCACGCTAGACAAGCTGGATACGGTCATGTACCACCTCACAACTACTTCACATGTGAAATTTGTCCAAAGAATAATCAAGGATGTGCTGTAGTTCAAGCTGCATTACAAGAACAAATGGATTTAGGATGGATTCAACACATCCGAGTCAAAACTGAGTACGATGTTAACATGGTTCAAGGATGTCTAGGAGAATACAAAATCTACAAAGTTGAAGATCTCGAAGGATCGGTAGTCAGTTTCCATAAAACTTTAAATGGACTTGCTTACTTTGGAACGGATTTCCATCCTTACAGTAGATGCAGAATCTATCGAAGGAATTCACGAGGATGTTTGCGCGTTCACAACGACATTCATAAACTAATGGATGAAAATACCATTATAGTTCTTACCAACAGAGAAGATGGCAAAGTCTTTACCGTGTCTCCTCAAATTAATCAAGTTGAACCAATGCAAGTTAAGTATGACAGCAGGAAGACAACAATGGCTTCGTTAGTCATCTACTTACCAGGTCCTGTACCGTATGAGTCCAGCAAGGCTATACCATACAAGTACAATGCTACATTCATTGAAAATGGTAAGGAAATACCATTACAATCTGTTGTCAACATTGCTGACGTCAATCGAGTCACCAGAAGTGGACGAGTCTTCAACAGAACAACATAAAATGTTGAAAAGCCTTCAGAAGAAGCACCACAAAGGCAAGACAATCATCCGACCAATGCTGTTCAAGCGAAAGAAAATGATGAAATCTTGAAGTTAATCCAGAGGAGTGAATACAACATTGTAGATCAGCTGCTACACACTCCGTCTAGGATATCTGTTCTCTCCATACTATTGAGTTCTGAAGCTCATAGGGAAGCTCTACAGAAAGTTTTGGAACAAGCTTTCGTAGAACCAAGTGTTACTGTAGGACAATTCAACAGTATCATTGCCAATATTTCCGCAGGAACTAGCCTGAGTTTCTGTGACGAAGATCTTCCTGAAGAAGGGGTGGACCATAACCTTCCACTTCACATCTCAGTTAGCTGCATGAACGATGTACTCACAGGAGTCCTAATAGGCAATGGATCCTCTCTCGACGTCATGCCCAAATCAACATTGTCAAGATTATCTTTCAAAGATTACCCGCTAAGGGACAGTCACGTCATCGTCAAAGCATTCGATGGATCAAGGAAGTCAGTTTTTGGAGAAGTGGGTCTTCCCATAACTATTGGACCTCAGACATTCAAAATCACTTTCCAAGTTATGGATATCCCGGCACAATACAGTTGTTTTCTAGGTCGTCCATGGATTCATGAGGCTGGGGCAATTACTTCGACACTTCATCATAAACTGAAGTTCATAAGAAATGACAAATTGGTAACCGTATGTGGAGAACAAGCTTTGATTGTCAGTAACCTGACATCATTCTCTGACATAAAACCAAAAGAAGTCACTAGAACTTAGTTCCAAGCACTTTCCTTGGACAAGGAAAAAGGAAAGGAGAAAGCAGCATCTATTTCTTCCTACAAAGATGCAATCCAAGTTGTAAAGGATGGCACTACCAGTGGTTGGAGGCACATTAATATTCCTTCCAACAACAAAAACAGAACAGGAGTTGGATTCTTTCCAACATCATCAAAGGCTATTGCAGGAATTGAGGTAGTTCTCCCAATTCAAGAAACTTTCTGCAATGGAGGTTTTCTTCAACCTGTTCAACAAGCAGTCAATACCGTCGGTACGGAAAACACTGATGAGAATTTTGAAGTGCAATGTAGGTCCTACCTTCTCGAGGCAGGATACATAGCCCTATCAGAGTCTGATTCACCTTGCTGTTATCCAACTAAAGGATCTGAAAGTAAGACTCAACCAAGCAGTGATGAAGTTACTAACAGCCTCACCACCAGAAGTCATGGTTCATCAGAAGAAGTTCCTCCTATCCCCGAAGAAACTTGGGACACATTAGGAGAACCAAGTGGAAAATTCGATTACATGGTGAAATACTCCGCTCCTGAAAGTTCAAAGATATCTCTTGAAGACATTGTTCCAACTGGATGGAACATTGATTATGAGTACCTTACTCATCCAAAAGAGATATATAACCCTTGCTATTCATCATCATCAACTGGTGAAGTCATCATTGAGGATTATATCCCCAAGTCACCTTTTGAGGCTACGGATTTAGAGTTCACATACGTAGTCAATGCCATCTTGGGAGAAGAGCAAGACCAAAATACATAAGAGGATGATCTCGAAAGTGTCTCCGACAACGAGTCTCTCCATTTAGAATATTGGAAGTTTCCTCAAAAGAAAAACCGACATATTCCACTTGGAAATGGGTATGCTCACACTACTCAGTCTGCTGAAGTAGAAGAAGATCGTTTGAGTGTTGCAAAGACAGTGGTTGGTAAATCAAGACCTACCATAGGCCAACCCAAGCCTAAGGTGCCAGATTACTTAGTGCACAATGGGGTTCGGCACTATTAGACAACTGTTGAAGTTTCAACTGTTGTTCGCACTCCTAAGTAGGAACTTTCACCGTTATTTTGTCCTCTCACTATAGCCCAGGGTGAAGAGTTGGTTCATAGGGCTTTACATTTTACTATTTCTTAGAAAAATGTCCCTCTTTGCTTCCAAAGCAATAGAGTTTTGTTTTATAGGGTCTTTGTTTCAAGAAATGACTGTCAATAAATAAAAATGTCATTTTGTTCCTTCGTTTAGTTTTTCCCTTTTCTTTTTTCGGAAATTGGTAATCCTAAAAAACACCCTTAAAAAACATCAAAAAATTACTAACTGCATACACCGAGTCTTCCCTCGTTGTCTAAATAAAACTTATCACACATATGCAGATTAATCATAAAATACCCCGTTGAAACGTACGACCATATGACTTCTCCAAGCTTTGGGTTTCCTGTATTCGAGGCAGAGGAAGAAGACGAAGAAATATCAAAGGAAATTTCACGGTTACTTCAACAAAAGGAAGAGGCCATTCAGCCATACAATGAGCCTCTAGAGATCATTAACCTTGGTTCCGATGGAAACAGAAAAGAGGTTAAGATTGGAGCTTCGCTTAGTTCAGAGATCAGAGAGAGTTTGATACAACTGCTCCGAGAATTCTCAGATGTCTTCGCTTGGTCTTATCAGGATATGCTAGGGTTGGATACCAGTATAGTGGAGCATCACTTACCAGTAAAAGCAGAGTGCCCTCCGGTCAAGCAAAAATTGAGAAGAACTCATCCGGAGATGGCTATGAAAATCAAAGAGGAAGTTCAAAAGCAAATCAACGCTGGTTTCCTCGTCACTTCAGAATACCCTCAGTGGTTAGCTAACATTGTTCCCGTACCTAAGAAAGACGGAAAAGTCCGCATGTGCGTCGACTACAGAGATTTGAACAAAGCTAGCCCCAAGGATGATTTTCCTTTCCCACATATTGACATGTTGGTTGAAAGTACAGCAAAATCCAAAGTTTTCTCATTCATGGATGGATTTTCAGGAAACAACCAAATCAAGATGGCACCTGAAGACATGGAGAAAACAACTTTCATCACCCCATGGGGAACGTTCTGCTATCGCGTTATGCCTTTTGGACTAGAGAACGCAGGGGCAACTTATCAAAGAGCCATGCCTACACTTTTCCATGACATGATGCATAAGGAAGTGGAAGTCTTTGTGGATGACATGATTGCCAAGTCAGAAAATGAGGAAGATCACATACAGGATTTGACAAAGTTATTTCAACGCTTACGGAAGTTTCAGCTTCACCTGAATCCCAATAAGTGTACCTTTGGTGTCTACTCAGGAAAACTCCTTGGTTTCATTGTCAGCAAACGAGGAATTGAAGTAGATCTGGACAAAGTCAAGGCAATTCAAGAAATGCCTTCACCCAGAACCGAGAAACAAGTTAGAGGATTTCTTGGACGTCTGAATTACATCTCGAGATTTATATATCTCATGACTGCAACTTGTGCTCCAATTTTCAAACTTCTACGGAAAAATCAAAGTTGCGTCTGGACAGACGATTGTCAAAAAGCGTTCGACAGCATTAAGGAATATCTGCTCGAACCACCCATCCTGTCTCCTCTAGTGGAAGGAAGACCTTTGATAATGTACTTAACTGTCTTAGAAGATTCCATGGGTTGTGTCCTTGGGCAGCAAGACGAGACAAAAAGAAAAGAGCATGCCATCTACTGCCTGAGCAAGAAATTCACTGACTGTGAATCCTGCTACTCCATGCTCGAGAAAACCTGTTGTGCTTTGGCCTGGGCTTCCAAGCGTCTCCGCTAGTACATGATTCGAAATACTACTTGTTTGATCTCCCATATGCACCCAATCAAGTACATCTTTGAGAAGCCTGCCTTAACCGGGAGAACTGCCCGTTGGCAGATGTTGTTATCAGAATATGACATTGAGTATCATGCTCAGAAAGCCGTGAAAGGAAGTATTCTAGCTGAGCACCTGGCTCACCACCCACTCAATGGTCATGAATAAACTAGTTTTGACTTTCCGGACGAGGACGTCATGTACCTCAAGATGAAAGATTACGACGAGCCACTAGACGACGAAGGACCTGAGATAGGATCCCAGTGGGGCTTAATCTTTGACGGAGCTGTCAATGCTTATGGACGAGGAATAGGGGCAATCATTGTTACACCTCGAGGTAACCGTATTCCATTTACCGCCAGATTAACATTCAAATGTACAAACAATGAGGCCGAATATGAAGCTTGCATCATGGGTCTCGAAGAAGCTGTGGATCTAAGAATCAAACACTTGGATGTATACGTAGATTCTGCTTTGGTTATCCATCAAATCAAAGGAGAATGGGAAACACGCCAATCAGGGCTAATCCTTTACAAAGACTACGCGAGAAGATTGTTACCATTCTTCGACAGGATGGATTTTCATCACATTCCTCGTGAAGAAAATAACTTGGATAAATCATTGGAAAGACATTCCTCAAATCGATGTTATGCGCCTGGATAGGCCCGCTCATGTTTTCACAGTAGAAGTAACCATCGACGACAAACCGTGGTATCACGACATCAAGAACTTTCTTCAAAGGCAAGAGTACCCTCTTGGGGCATCAAAGAAAGATAGAAAGACTTTGAGAAAGTTAGCTGGCAGATTCTTCCTAAATAAAGATGTTTTGTACAAGATAAATTTCGACATGGTTCTGCTTAGATGCGTTGACAAGAAAGAAGCAGAAATACTCATGAGGGAAATACATGAAGGTTCCTTTGGTACTCACACCAATGGACATACCATGACAAGGAAAATACTGAGAGCAGGATATTATTGGCTGACGATGGAGTACGATTCCTACCAGTATGCGAAGAGGTGTCACAAATGTCAGATCTACGCCGATAGAATTCATGTGCCACCATCTCTTCTCAACATACTCTCTTCCCTGTGGCCTTTCTCCATGTGGGGACACTACAACACGGAAGGGCTTTAAAAGCGCTTTTTATGGGCTTTAAAAGCGCTTAAAAGCGCTGTGAAAGGCAGCGCTGGCGTAGGTAACAAAAGCGCTTCAGAAAGCGCTCTGGTAGGCCCCCCTATAAGAGCGCTTTTAAGGAAAAAGCGCTCTGGTAGGCCCCCCTATAAGAGCGCTTTCCTGGAAAAAGCGCTCTCGTATCCCCCCCTTTAAGAGCGCTTTTTCCAGAAAAGCGCTCTGATAGCCCCCCTGTGAGAATAAAAAATAAAAAAAAAACGCAACATACGAAAGCGCTTTTGGAAAAGCACTCTTATAGGGTGGGCTTTAAGAGCGCTTTTTCTGGAAAAAGCGCTCTTAAAGCCCCCCCTATAAGAGCGCTTTTCCAAAAGCGCTTTCCTATGTTGCGTTTTTTTTTTTTTTTATGCTTTTTTATTAATCTTTGGCAGCGCTTTTACTAAGAAGCGCTTTAGTAGCTGGACCTTTAAGAGCGCTTTTTAAAAGCGCTGTCGTTGCTAAATGAGGTATTTTAATGTGCAGCCTGTAATTTAATCCTCCCAGTCGACCTGTAATATTTTCGACCTGTAATATGTTTTCAACCTGTAATATTTTCGACCTGTAATTTATTTTCGACGATATTATTTCAGCCATCAGTAAGACAATATATATACTAATATAATACCATTATAATATCCAATACTATATATACATCATTACAACATCAATAATATTATAGTTCAAATCGACACAAATCCTACATGAAAAATTGCTTAATATAAAATTGACACAAATCCTCTTTTATTTCTTCCAACTTAAGTCTCGGGTACCCAGCAGCACGGAATTCGTCAAGGTACTACAAAACAAAAACATAATATGAATGATATATTTAGTTAAATGTTATAAATTATATGAAATTATCTTAAGTTATAAATTCATACCGTGAGCGGAATCTCTAATTGATTCGCCTGAAGGATTTCTTTCATAAACCTCAATACAAAGTATCCGCAATCGTAACTGTTTCGCTGTTGCGGACACTACATAGAAAAACAAATAAGATTCTATAGTTGTCTTGTTTTATCAAGTAGCATAAATATATTATAAGCAAAATTGTGAAAAATAATGTACCTGCACTTGGATCCAAGTAATGTTGTTAGATTTAGTCCGGGATACCTGTGCGTCCCGTTGACTTCGGAACACTTGTATTGATCTAATTAACAAATATATAAAAGCATATGTTTAGATCAATCCCACAAATAAGTAAATATATAAATACACACGAATATATATTTAGAACGATCCCACTTACAAATCAACGATGTCCTTCATAGCCGGATAATTGGTCCATTCACCATTTACTGAATTCAGATAATACACGACTTCCCTTATAGGGTTGATAGCAAGCAGCAACCAGTGTGCTCTATAAATTAAAACAATAGGTTATATGAAAATTTTGCTATACACAATAGAAACAGAGATTAGATGAACAAAGAATGAGAAACTAACCCTATTGGTCGGGTATTATACGCCCAAAGATGCAGACTTTCTGTATTGCCGGTGGACATGAATCTATCGACTAAGCGATGTCTAACTGATTCCGGTTCCGAAGCAATTGCCATTCCGCTACAATGGGCGGAAGACACGAAACGGAATCTGTTAGACAATGGATTCCCGCGCAACACTCTGTCATACAACAACCTTAAATAAAAACATAATAAACATTAGATTATTTTCATTGAAATGTGTAAATAAATTATATTGTGGGACTAATTAAATAATATATTGGATGAGTGAATATTACCGGATGTATGAGTGCATGTTACTGACGCCTAGTTGATCATGCCTAAAAATCTCCTCCAAGTCATCAATTGTAATATGTGACTTGAATTCAATACCGAAGACACTTTCATCCATATCGATTTCACGTAAAGCACCATCCTTCAAATCGGACATATCAACCATTGTTGCGAGCGTCGACCGGTATCGAGGCACAAAAGCACCGCCTTTTTTTGCCGCTGGCTTTGGAGGACCAAGGGTGGTACGGTACGAACTTGCTGCGTCACTTGTTGTGACTCCCGAGCGGATGCCTAAAAATCATATAAGTTAGGTAAAATATAAAATGATGCAGATTTAGATTCAGATTAATTATTAACACTTTAAATGTACCTCTTTTAGTGATGCAACAGACTCCTCCTCCTGTAAAATCCCTTTACCCTTAATTGCGGGTTTTATAGGAGCAGTCTAAAATTAAAATGTAAAAAATAATTAATAAACGGTTTAGAATTGACATTCGAAAACTAAATGATTCATAATCGTTTTCAATATACCTCATCACTAATGGTAATGAGCTCCGAGGGCCATGCAACAAATGATCCTATTGCATCTCGCAGCAATGTCGTCTCTGAGACCATGGTAGGTACCGGTAGCATCGCATCATGATCTACTACAACATCCACTGATACTTTCAGGTGTCCATCCGGGAGCGGTCTATGGTGAAGTAAATCTCCCAAAGTGTTGTGCACTTTTCCCTTGCCAACTAGGCGATAATACGGTGCGGATAAGTATAGTTGGCAAGAAGAAATGCCCTAAACCAATAGTAAATATAAAGTCATTATCGTTGATAAAATAGAACAATTTATAAGGAAAAAAATTATAATTACCTCGGGAAATTTCCTTTGACAGTTGATACTAGCCTTATCACTAGTTTCTTTCACCGATGAAGTGTTGCACTTTTCTCTCATATACATCTCTTTATCTCTTTGCAATTCAGAGACTTGTGCTTGCAATTCCTGCAACTTTTGCAACACTTCTTCATTGGTAGGATTTCTTCTCCTAGGACTCTTGTAAAAAGAGGTTGGAGTCACACCATGACCCTTACCCCTCACCCGACCGGGATACTCAGGAGCATCTAGTGCTCTACTAAGTACGCTCCCCTCACCGGTGGATGCCGATTGCGACAAGGTCTCCTGTAATTCATTTACATTAAAAAAATCATTTATATATTAAAAAACATTTGATTTAATTAAAGACACAGTATTATACTTACACATTCAGTAAAAACTCTCTGAACTTCGGGATCGACAGCTTGATTCTTGCCCACACGAGCTTCCCTCTACAACACATGTACAGGAAGTGAGGTTTCCTCACTTTTAGTCTCCTCTAACTATGCATTGACACAAATGATAAAATCGTCAAATAAAACACATTTAGACAATTAATTAAAACGCATTTCTATTTACTTACAATTTTATCCTCCAAGCGTGCATATCCCAAACGCCCTTTTTTGTATGGATATGCGGGTTTTGATGCTCTCGCGCTATTTGTGACACTCCTTTTCCGAAAATCTTCATCTCTTTGATTTACAAACTTAACCCAATCTTCTTCATCAATGAAGATCTCATACTTTTTTGGCCGTCCCGGCGCCTCTTCAAGAAAGTTTCCATCTTTATCCTTAAGATAGTTATTTGTCAAAAAAGCTTTCCACCCGCTATATCTTTTTCCGGCCAAACTAAGTATGTAGCTTCTACGCTCATCTGGTATGTCAAAAGTCCTCTGCAAAAAAACATACGCATAGTGTGTTAGTATAAGTAATGTAAACAATTTATCGTCAAGATAATAACAACAACCATATATGGTATATACCTGAAGCTCTTCCCAAATCGCTTTTTTTTTTCGCATCCAAGTCTTCGCTTTTTAGATTCCATTTAGCTACGGAGATTGGAATATGCATACGAACAAGTGTACCAATGTAGCTTGTCAACTTTGCAGAATTAGGACCAATTGGCTGTAATTCAGAATTCCATTCCAAAGGGTATACTAATCCTTGGTCTCTATGTCGAATGATTCCCTTAATAATGGTGATGCCTCGTGCAACTTCTTTTGCTTCAGTATCAGGTGGAGCATTTGTATCCGGAGCATCTCTTTCTTGATTATCTCTTTCTTGTGAGTTTTCTTGTGAGTTTTCAGGTGGAGCATCTCTATCCGGAGCCATTTAACCTGTATCAAACAAACTAAAGCACATTAGTACACTATTAATAAGCTAACAATCTATACAAGTCAAATGGAAGTCAAACCATGCATGTACAAGTGTATCGGAAACGAAATCGGTACAAATCAAAATAAGCGTCAAAAAAGAAAGTTGTCGGAATTGAACGAAATTTACATGGCTATGGTAAAACATCCCCACGGACTCAAAAATCAAGTCGGTTTTCCGAAATTCAGACCCTAAGCCCGACTTTTGATTACGGGCAGAAGCAAAACCGATAAAAAAACAGTCCCGAAATGTAAAGATAAGTGCATGAGCAGCTCCGGAATCGTCAAAATAGTATAGTTACATGTAAAGAAGTCGACAAACGGATACATGGTTCAAAAGTTATGTACAAAACGAGAATATGCACCAAAATTGAATAAGTACTATACTATTGATTAAAACAATCGGTACAAATTGAATAAAACAAATTAGTCGGAATATGTATACTATTACCTTTATCACTAACGTCTCTTTCTTTTCTTGGTAGGATTATGTTCTACGCGTCTTCTAACAACGCGGACGGTTGGATTGATCCAAATACCCTCATTATGATCATTTCTAGTACAAGATTCATTCTCATTTTGATCGTTTCTTGTACAAGATTCAATGCCAACACCAATATCACCTTGATCTTCAATGTTTTCATCAACTATTTTGTTAGATAAAAGCACTATAGACCATTTCGTACTTGTCGGATCATTGACATAGAAGACTTGTTTAGCTTGAGAGGCTAGAATGAAAGGCTCATCTTTGTACCCAACCCTATTGAGATCCACTTGCAAAAATCCTGACTTATCCATTCGTATGCCACTATTATTTTCAACCCACTTGCAACCAAATACAGGAATCTGAAACTTCGCGTAATCAAACACCAAAATGCGCTCGATAACCCCAAAATATGACAAATTTGCAAATTTTGGATTTAAGTCATTCGCACTTGATATGTGCATTGCTTCAGCTACCAAGGTAACACCACTATTTTGCATAGTACTTTTATCATCCTGTTCTTTGGTATAAAATGTGTATCCATTAATAGCGTATGCGCTATAAGAAAGCACAATTACAGTTGGACCATAGGCTAAACATCTCAACCTTTTTGTTACTGAAGCAGGATCTGAACGATACTTTGAATAAATATGATCCCTAAACCACGGTATGAAACTTCGATTGTGCTCTCGTACTATCCAGTTCTCATTTCTATTTGGATTTAAATCTCGGAGAACAACCTTGTGCATTTCAACATACGGCTCAACCTCAATCTCATTGTGCAGAACATACAAGTGCGCTTGATCCCGTTCGACCATTGATACTGTCACAACTTTATTTCCAATTAGCCTTTTTCCTTCTTTTTTTTCCGACAATATGAGATTTGGGGAGTCCAATTGATTGAACATTTGACAAATATTCAGTACAAAACTCAACCGGTTCTTCAACAACGTATCATTCGGCAATACAACCCTCCGGTCGACTTCTATTTTTCACGTACCCTTTTAATATTTTCATATAACGTTCAGCAGGGTACATCCATCTCATATAAGCTGGTCCGCACAATTGTGTCTCTTTCACAAGATGAACGACTAGATGAACCATTATGTCAAAAAACGGGGGAGGAAAATACATTTCAAGATCACATAAAGTAACAACTATCTCTTTTTGCAATGTTGGTAAGATCGCGGGATCGACCACCTTACTGCAAATTGACCTGAAGAAGAAACACAGCTTAGTTATTGCGCTTCTTACTTTTTCTGGCAGAATAGAACGTATACCTATTGGTAAAAAATGTTCCATTATAACATGACAATCATGCGTCTTCAAACTCTTTAACTTGAGGTCTTTCATGGACACAAGTCTTCTAATATCTGAAGAGTAGCCTTCTGGAACTTTAACTTCACTGAGGAACTTACACAATGTTTTCTTCTCCTTTCTAGATAGAGTGTAAATAGCAGGTGGCAGATATGTTCGTCTTCCTTTCGTCTTCCTTTCGTCTTCCTTTCGTAACGTACCTATGACGCTGTCAAATACATTTTTTTCAATATGCATAACATCCAGGAAATGTCTTACGTACAACGACTTCCAATATGGAAGTTCAAAAAAAATGGACTTCTTCTTCCACCCACCCTTGACAAGTGAGTGTGCAAAAGGCTTGCCAAACTGAGTGCTCACATCTTTCACCTTTTCAAAAATTTGATCACCTGACAAAAAAGGCGGGGCTGTACCATGTTCGGCCTTTCCGTTGAATGCTTTTCTCCACCCACGGTAGTGATGATTAGAATTTAAGAATCTACGATGGCCGAGAAAGACATTCTTCTGACAAAGCTCCAATCGTGTCGTATCGGTTTCATCTTCGCAAACGGGACACGCCTTTTGACCTTTATTGTTGTACCCGAATAGATTTCCGTATGCTGGAAAATCATTAGTTGTTCCAAATAACATCGCCCTCAAGTTGAAACTTTCCTTCCTATACCCATCGTAAACCTCCACACCGTTCTCCCACAAAAACTTTAAATCTTCGATTAAGGGTGCCAAGTATACGTCTATGTCATTCCCTGGTTGTTTAGGCCCAGAAATTAGCATAGATAACATCATGTACTTACGCTTCATACATAGCCACGGAGGTAGGTTATAGATCATAAGAATCACAGGCCATGTGTTATGCGAGATACTTTGAATACCATGCGGGTTCATTCCATCAGTAGACAATGACAACCGAAGGTTTCTTGCTTCTTTTCCAAATTCAGGATAATCAGTATCAACTTTCATCCATTGTGGTGAGTCTGCCGGATGTCGCAACTTTCCATCAATAATTCTTTCATCTGCATGCCAAGTCAAGTGTCTTGAATCGGTCTCACTACGATACATGCGTCTAAATCTCGGAATTATAGGAAAATACCATAAGACTTTAGCAGGAGACAACTTTTTCTTATATCGAGGGGCACCACATTTAGGACACTCATTCAACGCTGCATACTCGTTTCGAAACAAAACGCAATCGTTTGGACATGCATGTATCTTATCATAGCTCATGCCAATAGAGGACAACATCTTTTTGGCTTCATACGTTCGATTGGGAAGAACATTATCCTCTGGTAGCATATCTTTCATAAGGGCTAATAACTCTGTGAAACTTTTATCCGACCATCCATTGTCCGCCTTTAAGTTGTACAACTTTAACACCGCAGACAATCTTGTGAATTTTGAACAACCATCATACAACGGTTTCTCTGCATCGCTTACCAACCTCTCAAACATTTTGGGACAATCCGCAAGATCTTCTTCAAGCGCTTCTGCAATCTCTTCGACTCGATCGCAATCGTATGTGTCTGTGCAATCGTCGTTTGAAGCATACTTCCTATTACAACTCGACTCAGCATTCCCGTTACTTTTCTCACCATGCATTGTCCAACATGTATAACTTCTATCAATTCCAAACCGTAGTAAATGGGATGCCAACTTATTCCCGTCAAACTTACCCCATAACAGCAACCTAAGCAAGGACACGGCATTTGAAGCGGGTCTTTGGAGTGCGCAACCGCAAACTCAACGAATTCCCATACCCCTTTCTCGTACTTTTTCGACAATCGGTTTGAATTCATCCATGTCTTATCCGTGTCTTAATTAAGCTAAACAAATGCTTCTTGGTTTCTCTATCAGGTACTAAGGAATTCTGTCAAGATAATAAATAGCTATCATCATAATAGAATACCTAATCAGATTACCTAATCAGAATACCCGATTTCTTAAAGAAGACATTACCTTATTTCAAGGTAATATAAGTCCACAAATCAAAAAGTTGGTTGAGAGACACTAAATTGATATTAAATAGAACCATAAACAATAAACTATAAGCAGAAAATATATAACAAACTATAAGCAAGAAGAAAGGGATAGTAACTTGAGTTATACTTGATGTGGGAGATGGTAGGTTTGAATCGGCGTTGTACAAGTAGAAACCAGAGACTTCAAAGTAACTGTAAAATTAAACACACACACACGATGCAGTTAAATACAAATATCATAAAAGTGAAGGAAGTATATGCAAACTATAGCACAACCTCACGAAATAGTATGCCAAAGTTTTCATGTAATCAAAATAACAGTAGAACTTCAAAACTTATACTTTTATATAAAACCTCACGAAACATAGTTCCAATAAGTCAACAAAACCTGAAGCATAACAACCTAACTTAAGTATACTTAAGAATAGTTAAGAGCACAAACCTGAACTAAGGAGAAAGAAAAGTGGTGATATATTGGGAACAAGGTTAAGCAATTTTCTTTTAGAGATTCAGATTCTGCAGATACAAAGAGACAATCATAAGTCATCGTATAATAGAATACATTACTACTACCTTAGATACTTAATACAATTGAATAATATATGAATCTTGCTAAGATTGAAGGATGAAGTAGTTTATGTGTTTAAGTTAAGATTGAGAAACGAAACGGAAATAGTGGATAGAAGCATAGCTGAAAAGGAATAGAAAGAGTGCATTTCTATGTCAACATCATTACTTATATTTTGAATGACAAATGATTATAATTAGGTAATGATACATGTACAATAAAATAAAAAACTATATCACATATAATTTTTTCTCAGTTCAAGGAGAAATCCGCACACACGCACACAAACAATCATGTCAGCAATTTACAAATGAAGTCTATGAACAATATATAATTAACCTTCAATAAATTTCTGAAAAACAAGTTAGTCTATTACCTGGGAAAAATATCCTTGAAATGCAGTACCGTGTAGTTTTGCTGCTGCCAGAACAGTTCCTCAAGCTAGTCTATGAACAATAAATAAACACCATAACAGAGCCTGGCCAATAACAGAGAAAAGAATATTCAAAACAGGGCCTGGAAATGACACCTCTGGAAAAAATGAGTCTGTGTCAGTGTCGATGTGCAAAACCGACACCGACATTTGTCGTTACGTCTAATTTATTCATTTTCCAAATTATATAATCAAAGACTTTCCCTTCATTACTTCTATTCAGCCAACCAAATTGGTTCATCTTCAACCAACCACTTTACAGTTTTTTAAATTAATTTGGAGATTTCTAATTACTTCATTTTATCTACTAATTAAGCCAAAATTGTATTAGAGACAGGACCACAAGACTATGCATGCACCACTAGCTAAGATAACGTGCTTTGTCCAACAACTTGTTTCTCAAAGAACAAACCTTGTTATAAATAGGTCTACAATGTGAAGAGATAAAGTAAGATTGAAAAGATGATGAAGATATCATCTTTGCTCATTGTTTTCTCATGCTTTTTATTGATGGCATTCACCGTTCTTTCTGCTAATGCAGAAAACTTGAATGCTCGTACTCCAATAATCCCAATTTCCAAGAACTTGGTTTATTATCCTCAAGGTAAATTACATTTTTGCACTAATTGTTATCATAAATTTGTAATACCATTCAAGATTTTACTAAGCTTAAACTAACTGATATTATATTATTCTGTGAAGGTGGTTGTCACTGCTGCAAGTTCATATCTAAGTCAAGGTTTCAGTGTGTCAAAGTATGTTGTGAAGAAGGCTGTTGTGGTTAACCTGCGCGTCGCAAAGGTTGAAGCAAAGCACTTACAAGTTTTATATAACCAGCATCAAATTTCTATTCAGCAAAGAATCTAAAACTAATAATCTTTAACCTCAAGAAGTTCTATTCAGCAAAAATCACAACGAAACAATCATTTCGCAAGAGAATCAAGAATCTCGACAACAATATCACATAATCCATAACCGAAAAGTTGATGAAAAACGAGAAGAAACGAACCTGTGAAGAAATCGACGGGTTTTCGGGTGCTTAGGGCTAACGAGTTTCCGTTGAATCCTGAGAGCGAGCATGTAAGTTCGTTTGAGCCCCAAGAAATACGCAGTTCCGAGTGTTATCTCCCACAGCAACACTTTGGATGGATTGCTTGTAAATGCGATTTGTAGGAAGGCGGCGAGATGGAGAAGGAGGCAATACGGAGTGGAGCTGAACGGCTATGCCCGTGAGTTGAAGAGTGTCGGAGAAGAAGAAGAAATTTTGGGGTTTCAGCGTCGATTGAGAAGAAGAAGAGGAACTGAGGAACGTAACTGAGCAAAAGGGGTTTTTGTTTTAATTTGTTTTTAAAAATTTAATTTTAAAATGACCTATGAAAGCGCTTTTGAAAAGCGCCTTAGTAGACATAGCTATACCAGCGCTTTTAAAGGAAAAGCGCGCTTGTACCCCACCCCGTATAGCAGCGCTTTTAAAAGCGCTCTCATAACCCCCCCTACCAAAGCGCATTTTAAAAGCGCTCTCATACCCCCCCTACCAGAGCGCTTTTTAAAAGCGCTCTCATACCCCCCCTACCAGAGCGCTTTTTTTGCATCATTTTCCCTTGTTTATTCATTTTGTTTTTAGGGAACCCTACGAGAGCGCTTTTGCTAAAAGCGCTTTAGTAGCTGCGCTGCTAAAGCTTAAATTTGGCGTAGTGGGAATTGACATGATTGGAATGTGTCGCACCCCAATTTTTGACCCGCATATTTCATTCATTTTGGTATTATCGCATTCGTATTTAGTGTGCATTCATTCATCGCATTTTTTTGCATATCTTGAAAAAAATTGACTTTTTATTAAAGTCAACAAAATAACTTTAGATAGTTTAGATTAATTTAGATTAATTTTTAGTTTTAATATTATATTTATTGAAGATGAGGTTGAGATTTATTTTTATTTTTATTTTTGTTTCATTATTATTATTATTATTTTAGTATAGTTATTATTGTCATAATTATTATTATTGTTATTATTTGTTCAATTGATTCCAAGTCCAAACAATAAGAGACAAAAATTCTGCATCTTTGTATCTCCTCTCTCCCACGCTTTTCACTGCTTCCATGCCATGTCTCTTTCACCTATGCTGCATAATATGTCCAAAATTTCTGCTTCAACCTGCTACCAACTTGCATCAAAAGGTTCAACACAAACCTGCACAACAAAAGCATAGAAACAGTTACCATAAGTGTTCAAATGCTTTCCCGGTTTCCCCCCAATTTTCATCTCAAGTTCTCATCCAAACCCTAATTCTCTACTCTATATAAACAACAACAAATCACCACAGCAGGGGGGGAGGACGATTCATAGAGGCAGCCACGATTCCTATAGCAAAACATATACACAAGAAGCCAACAAAAAAGCCACATGAAAAACACCAAATCTCTGGAGAAAAACCTTCATCTCTCATCATCCCACCATGTACTAACCGAAACGGTGAGTCATCCTCACCATCATAACACATACCTCCACTCATAACCATTTCAACCATAAACTTCACACCTGTAAACCATACTTCAAACTACCAAAATCTCCATCACCATCAAACCGTTGCAAACCAGCAGGACATCAAAACTGTTTCAATATTGACCTCACCTTCTAACCTAACCTCACATACAACAACCTTCAACATAACGGTTCCAAAACCACGACATCCAATGCAACATAATAACCATCCGATTTTGCAACACAACTTCAACCTACAATAAATAAGAACTAAGAACACAATAACACGACATGATTTCAGCGAGAAGAAATACGAGAAGGAGCAGAATCGTGGCAAACAGAAATAAATGGAGAGGAGAGATTTGAGTTTTGTACCTGATAAGACCCATCGGAGGAACTCCGATTTGGTACTCTTAAGCTCCCTTTGTTTGATTTATATTTGTCTTTCAATGCAATTTTTGTTGTTTATTCTCGTTTGCGTATTCATTTGATTCGATTGAATTTTGTTGTCGTCATTTGCTTGTTCTTGATAGGAATTTCGTGAGGTTGTATGTTTATTTTTGAGCTTCTTAAAGCTCCTTTCATGGTATTTAGAATATTGAGTGAGTGAGCAAAGAGAACCGAAATAGAACTGAGAGATTGAAATCGTGAGAGTATGGATGAGAGATGTTGAGTTCGAAGAATCAGAGAGATTGAAACGAGAGAAAGCGAGAAATAGAACACGTTTGCTGTTGTTGTTCGTGTGAGAAAAAAAAACGTGAAGCTGGAAACAGAGAAAGGAGGCCGACCGTTTTGGCTTATTTTTAGGTTTGGCTAGTGTTATGGGCCGGGTTGTATGTGAGGCCCACGCAAATTTCCTTGTGTGCATCTATTGTTTTTCCAGCGAACCGCACCTCCCCTTCCTAGACTTGTTTTTTCCTGTGTGTGTTTGTTTTGGGCCAACATACCATGGGTCAGCGCCCAGCTGTTATATGCACCCCCATCTTGCTCTATTTTAAGCCCATTTTGTTTCTAACACATGAGTTTTATTTCATTTTTGTTGTTTCTTTTTTTTATTTTTATTATTTTGTTATTTTATTATTTTAATACTTGCTTTAATCTTCAAATATACATATATTTAAACTTCAAGAAAAGAAGTGTTTTATTTTAGACCTTATATTTATATAAAAAAAAGCAAAAATATTAGATTAATCTCAAATCATAAACCTTGGTACAATGCCAAGTCGTTACAATAATTTCTCGATCCAATGTCGAGTTTTCTTCTTTTCAAAAACCTTTTTCTTAAATCGAAAGATCGAGTGACAAGAAGTGTACACCTCTTGAATACCTCGACTCTTTTGGATTAACACATTTTCTTAAACCTTTCTTTAATTAAATCGAAAAATCTTGTGACAAGGGGTGAACACCTCTTGAATACCCTGATCTTTTGAAACTAATACACATTAATAAAATCAAAGTGATCAAGTGACAAGAAGTGCACACCTCTTGAATACCTTCGATCCTTTGAATCAAACAATAAAAAACTTTCTTAATCAAATCAAAGAAATCAAGTGACAAGAAGTGCACACCTCTTGAATACCTTGATTTTCTTGGACCAAAACTCTTTAATTAATCAAAGTGATCTTGTGACAAGAAGTGCACACCTCTTGAATACCTTGATCCTTTGAATCAAAATACATTAATAAAACCAAGAGATCCTGTGACAAGGGGTGAACACCTCTTGAATACCTTGATCTTTTGGTCTAAAACACTTAATCAAACCAAAAGGTCTTGTGACAAGGGGTGAACACCTCTTGAATACCTTGATCTTTTGAATTAAAATACATTAATCAAACCGAAAGATCTTGTGACAAGAAGTGCACACCTCTTGAATACCCTGATCTTTCGAACCAAAATTAATTAACTTGGACAACAAGTGAAAATGGGGCTCGCTCCTGTTCAATACCTTGGGTAAAGACGCGCTAGGTGAACACCTATGCTCAATCCTTTGCTAAATGTCCGTTCAAAACAACTTCAAATTTCATTCAAACCTTTTGCCTTGTGGCTTTTCATTTTAAAACTCTTTTCATAAACGAGACACTTATCCAATTTTCAATACGAACATACTTCCACATGTGAAGATCGAATATCTTCCACTCGAATGCGATGATGGCCAAAATCATGTCTTATCTTGATTTAGTTATCCATTCTTGTAGTGATCTAATATCCATGTGCGTGTAGTATTTCCATTTGAAAGCGATCGAGTACCTCTCGCTAAAATCAACTAACAAACTTTCGTGGTTCTTCGCCCGAACTACGATTGCTCTGACTTTCCCATTGCACTAGGGAATACGTAGGCACAAGATACAAACGTTTTGGCGAGCATAATAATAAAAAAATCATTTCTTTTTCCTTCATAATAATAAAAAAATCATTTCTTTTTCCTTCATAATAATAAAAATCTTTTCTTTTTCTTCATAATAATAAAAACCCTAAAAAGCTTTTCTTTC
Organism: Vicia villosa; assembly: GCF_029867415.1. NCBI lineage: Eukaryota > Viridiplantae > Streptophyta > Magnoliopsida > Fabales > Fabaceae > Vicia > Vicia villosa. The sequence continues at coordinate 170,934 of NW_026705870.1, read as the reverse complement.
ATCTTTTCTCGATTAATAAGCTAAAGAACGCAAACACAAACACTAACACTCAAACACGAAACTAACTAAATGGGTCCCATCGAGTACGATGGAGGTGAGGGGTGCTAATACCTTCCCCTTGCTTAACCGACTCCCGAACCCTAATTTGGTTACGAACGACCATCTTATCCATTTATTTTCCTTTGTGGGTTTTATCGATATTTTCCCTTTCCTTTTGGAATAAATAAAGTTCGGTGGCGACTCTGTTGTATTTCGAGTGCGCGATTACGCTCGAGTCACATTTTTACCGCTACAGAAAGTGGCGACTCTGCTGGGGATATCCTAAGAGAGCCAACCCTAGTTTAAGTTTGTTTTATGTTTGAGTGTTTGCTTTTGTTTGTTTATTTCTTTTGTTTTTAATGCTTATGTTCTTTATATTTATTCTTGTATTATTTATGTTTCTTTACTCCTGTTTTACCGCTTTTATTTTTATTTCTGTATAAACTCAATTGTGAATGATATTTGAGTGAAGCTCTTAACCCGAGCTTTGAAAAACAAGAGAAAAACATAAGTTAGGAGGTGGTTGTGTAGTGCTAGTCCCCAAGGTGAACACCTTGAATGGCTAATACGAGAACCCCACTTGGAGGAGACTTAGTCATGAAATTTGTCATAAGATGGTTCGCCCATCGCATGGCAGAGATCTGATTTCGTCGTTAACTCCAAGGACCTTTAGAACCCGTTCCATCTGTAGAGGTTATGTTATATCCAAAAACTATAGAGCTAACCTTGTGAGGGGATTCTTGGGTAAAATAACTTAGAACTGTCTTAACTTAAGGAGCCTTCCTCAATAGGTTGTTATTGTTATCACGCTTTGCATCCAACATTGCATGACATTGCATATCATTTGCATCATGCATACATCCATGTTGTCCTTGTACCTCATTCCAACTGTCTCTTTCAGTCGTCACCATCAATCATCAAGCTGATCCCTCGACACATTGAACTAGAGGCATGAATCTGAAGACTATGAAAGAACTTCAACGAGGCCAAGATTTGTTAAGAATACAAGTTATCCAATTGAAGAGCCAATATATCAGATAGGACTGTTCATCCTCGTCACTGATTATTTCACTAGGCCATGTTTCCTTCTGTTTGCAATTTCCTTGTTTTATCTCGTGTACTGCATTTGAATTTTGTTTGTTGTTGAATGTTTAATTTTAATGAAATGAGCATCGCATATTTGAATCAATCCATTTACATCCACTATGTGCTTCTTTATGTTTTATCTTTTAAAGAAAAAACAAATATATATATATATCTTCTTCATTTTCTTTATCAAGCTTTTGTTTATGCAAAGATTGGAGGGAGGATGATGACAACGAAATACCCAAATTGTTGAATTGTGTGCTTTCAAATAAAACTCTGCTGATGATGTACAGGCATTGTTTCAATTCCCAAACACTGGAGAAATAAGGAAGATAATCCCTCGTCAACCCCTTTGAGCCTTTGAAGTTGGAGTTTCTTTTTTTTTTTAAACGAAAAAACCCCAATTTTAACCTGGGGCAGGGTAGTTCTCAGTTTATTTGGTTGTGCATTCAATTTCAAGAAAATCATTAAGTACACCTTTCAATAAGGGTTTCAGTCAAAAGTGACCAAGATGGTTCTCATTAATCATTATCAAGGCAGTCACTATCTTTCCAATTAAAAAAAAATCAAAGAAAAGCCCGCTAAGTCAAAACCTACGAAGGAGACTTAGGCAAAACTGGGGCATCCCGCTAGCTGTAACTTCAAATGAAGACAGTTCAGGCAAAAATTAGGGATATATAAAAATAAAAAAAGGTCATAAATTCCTTGAACAACCATAAAATGTTGTGACTATCAAATGGAAGAAGTGACTGCCATCTCAAAGATTCCCTTGGTCTTTAAACCATTATCATTATCATAGGTGCAATTCCAAAACCTCTTGGAACCTGAATGTATAGTTTAAACTGAGCGTAGGATTGGAGATCATCACGAAGAATGGGTGGGTACAAATAAATTTTGAGCCTATATCCTTTGTTTCTGAAACCGTGAACCAAGCCACGTTACAACCTTCAAAATACCTAATTGAATCAAGGTTTATTTTGAAAGCATACTACAACAAGGTTGCGTTAACCTGACTCCTGAATATCTTTGCAAATTGTTTGTTTTACCGTACCTTTTGCTTTATCCATCCCTTCGAATGTCTAGACCATTGTGTTTGGACTTTTGATTCTTTTTCTTTACATCAATAATATCATCCAATAAATGAATTTGATTTCAAAATATGCTTTGAGCGTTGCATTTAAATTACCATTTTTGAATGAACATTTTATTTGCAAGTACTCATCTTTTGGGAAATTCAAACAGTCGAGAAACTTGATCAGTGATCCTATCAGGGGCACGTTACTTCAAGATCCCGTTCTTCAAAACCTATACTGGGGGTATGTGTTCCCAACATTTATTTCAAGAACTGAAGCAAGGATTAGTTAACAAGCAGTCAATCAGGGGCAGTTTTCTTCAACGATCCCCAAGCAGTTTAGCAGTCCTTCCCAAAAGGATCGTCAGTGTGACATAACAGAGTTGACAATGTTCTTGTGTTGAGGAATCAGAGTTCCAATCTTCCTTCACAAAAGAGTCTACCTCAGTTGTCATAATCAACTGCATTACATTCATCATTCACATATCATGCATAGAAAGTTAAAAAAAAATCATACATCTAAACAAAATTCATACTCATTTGCATTCTTTCAAGGTTTCGTTGTTATCAAACATCTTACCTTGAGATCTAAGTCCAACTCACTTGGCATTTACCAAAGCGATTTCGTCTTACATTCATCAGTACATTAGCTGATAATGTCAACTTACTTTTATTCATCAGTACATTAGCTGATGTCATTCACCACTCGTTGCTATTATCAGTACATTAATTGATAATATGCACTTTCATTTCCCGTCATTAGTACATTAATTGATGCGGGACTTTCATCAGTACATTAGCTGATATCAAAAGTCTCCTGTTTTCTATCGTCAGTACATTAGCCGATGATTGATCATGGTTGTCCCATCCTTATCAGTACACTAGCTGGTATAGGACTTCTCTTCGTCAGTACATTAATTGATGTGAGCCTCTTTCTTCTTTCCTTATCAGTACATTAACTGGTATAGGATTTCCTTTCGTCAGTACATTAGCTGATGGCAATTCCCTCTTGTTTCCCTCATCAGTACATTAATTGATGCAAGTCGATTTGTTTCACATCTCTAGTACATTAACTGGTGATGTCGTTCTTTTTCCTTCTTCGGTACATTAACTGGAGTCGTGTGTCCTTTTCGTCTTTTGTCGGTACATTAACTGATAATAGATCTCATTTCCTTCAGTACATTAGTTGAAGTCGAAGTCGATATTCTCCTTTGCCTTCATCAGTACACTAGCTGATATTGGTCTTTGTTTTTGTCCATTGCTCTTCGTAGACACCATATTCCCCACAGGATTCAGAATGTCTCATATCATATTGCATTCAAAATAACAAAAAAAGAGTCCATGCATTACATTCTATTTGCATATGAAGGACAAAAATTGTGTACTTTGTATTTAAGTCTCTTCACATCTTCGATAGAAGAAACTTAAATAGGGGCATCTGTCGCACCCCAATTTTTGACCCGCATATTTCATTCATTTTGGTATTATCGCATTCGTATTTAGTGTGCATTCATTCATCGCATTTTTTTGCATATCTTGAAAAAAATTGACTTTTTATTAAAGTCAACAAAATAACTTTAGATAGTTTAGATTAATTTAGATTAATTTTTAGTTTTAATATTATATTTATTGAAGATGAGGTTGAGATTTATTTTTATTTTTATTTTTGTTTCATTATTATTATTATTATTATTTTAGTATAGTTATTATTGTCATAATTATTATTATTGTTATTATTTGTTCAATTGATTCCAAGTCCAAACAATAAGAGACAAAAATTCTGCATCTTTGTATCTCCTCTCTCCCACGCTTTTCACTGCTGCCATGCCATGTCTCTTTCACCTATGCTGCATAATATGTCCAAAATTTCTGCTTCAACCTGCTACCAACTTGCATCAAAAGGTTCAACACAAACCTGCACAACAAAAGCATAGAAACAGTTACCATAAGTGTTCAAATGCTTTCCCGGTTTCCCCCCAATTTTCATCTCAAGTTCTCATCCAAACCCTAATTCTCTACTCTATATAAACAACAACAAATCACCACAGCAGGGGGGGAGGACGATTCATAGAGGCAGCCACGATTCCTATAGCAAAACATATACACAAGAAGCCAACAAAAAAGCCACATGAAAAACACCAAATCTCTGGAGAAAAACCTTCATCTCTCATCATCCCACCATGTACTAACCGAAACGGTGAGTCATCCTCACCATCATAACACATACCTCCACTCATAACCATTTCAACCATAAACTTCACACCTGTAAACCATACTTCAAACTACCAAAATCTCCATCACCATCAAACCGTTGCAAACCAGCAGGACATCAAAACTGTTTCAATATTGACCTCACCTTCTAACCTAACCTCACATACAACAACCTTCAACATAACGGTTCCAAAACCACGACATCCAATGCAACATAATAACCATCCGATTTTGCAACACAACTTCAACCTACAATAAATAAGAACTAAGAACACAATAACACGACATGATTTCAGCGAGAAGAAATACGAGAAGGAGCAGAATCGTGGCAAACAGAAATAAATGGAGAGGAGAGATTTGAGTTTTGTACCTGATAAGACCCATCGGAGGAACTCCGATTTGGTACTCTTAAGCTCCTTTTGTTTGATTTATATTTGTCTTTCAATGCAATTTTTGTTGTTTATTCTCGTTTGCGTATTCATTTGATTCGATTGAATTTTGTTGTCGTCATTTGCTTGTTCTTGATAGGAATTTCGTGAGGTTGTATGTTTATTTTTGAGCTTCTTAAAGCTCCTTTCATGGTATTTAGAATATTGAGTGAGTGAGCAAAGAGAACCGAAATAGAACTGAGAGATTGAAATCGTGAGAGTATGGATGAGAGATGTTGAGTTCGAAGAATCAGAGAGATTGAAACGAGAGAAAGCGAGAAATAGAACACGTTTGCTGTTGTTGTTCGTGTGAGAAAAAAAAACGTGAAGCTGGAAACAGAGAAAGGAGGCCGACCGTTTTGGCTTATTTTTAGGTTTGGCTAGTGTTATGGGCCGGGTTGTATGTGAGGCCCACGCAAATTTCCTTGTGTGCATCTATTGTTTTTCCAGCGAACCGCACCTCCCCTTCCTAGACTTGTTTTTTCCTGTGTGTGTTTGTTTTGGGCCAACATACCATGGGTCAGCGCCCAGCTGTTATATGCACCCCCATCTTGCTCTATTTTAAGCCCATTTTGTTTCTAACACATGAGTTTTATTTCATTTTTGTTGTTTCTTTTTTTTATTTTTATTATTTTGTTATTTTATTATTTTAATACTTGCTTTAATCTTCAAATATACATATATTTAAACTTCAAGAAAAGAAGTGTTTTATTTTAGACCTTATATTTATATAAAAAAAAGCAAAAATATTAGATTAATCTCAAATCATAAACCTTGGTACAATGCCAAGTCGTTACAATAATTTCTCGATCCAATGTCGAGTTTTCTTCTTTTCAAAAACCTTTTTCTTAAATCGAAAGATCGAGTGACAAGAAGTGTACACCTCTTGAATACCTCGACTCTTTTGGATTAACACATTTTCTTAAACCTTTCTTTAATTAAATCGAAAAATCTTGTGACAAGGGGTGAACACCTCTTGAATACCCTGATCTTTTGAAACTAATACACATTAATAAAATCAAAGTGATCAAGTGACAAGAAGTGCACACCTCTTGAATACCTTCGATCCTTTGAATCAAACAATAAAAAACTTTCTTAATCAAATCAAAGAAATCAAGTGACAAGAAGTGCACACCTCTTGAATACCTTGATTTTCTTGGACCAAAACTCTTTAATTAATCAAAGTGATCTTGTGACAAGAAGTGCACACCTCTTGAATACCTTGATCCTTTGAATCAAAATACATTAATAAAACCAAGAGATCCTGTGACAAGGGGTGAACACCTCTTGAATACCTTGATCTTTTGGTCTAAAACACTTAATCAAACCAAAAGGTCTTGTGACAAGGGGTGAACACCTCTTGAATACCTTGATCTTTTGAATTAAAATACATTAATCAAACCGAAAGATCTTGTGACAAGAAGTGCACACCTCTTGAATACCCTGATCTTTCGAACCAAAATTAATTAACTTGGACAACAAGTGAAAATGGGGCTCGCTCCTGTTCAATACCTTGGGTAAAGACGCGCTAGGTGAACACCTATGCTCAATCCTTTGCTAAATGTCCGTTCAAAACAACTTCAAATTTCATTCAAACCTTTTGCCTTGTGGCTTTTCATTTTAAAACTCTTTTCATAAACGAGACACTTATCCAATTTTCAATACGAACATACTTCCACATGTGAAGATCGAATATCTTCCACTCGAATGCGATGATGGCCAAAATCATGTCTTATCTTGATTTAGTTATCCATTCTTGTAGTGATCTAATATCCATGTGCGTGTAGTATTTCCATTTGAAAGCGATCGAGTACCTCTCGCTAAAATCAACTAACAAACTTTCGTGGTTCTTCGCCCGAACTACGATTGCTCTGACTTTCCCATTGCACTAGGGAATACGTAGGCACAAGATACAAACGTTTTGGCGAGCATAATAATAAAAAAATCATTTCTTTTTCCTTCATAATAATAAAAAAATCATTTCTTTTTCCTTCATAATAATAAAAATCTTTTCTTTTTCTTCATAATAATAAAAACCCTAAAAAACTTTTCTTTCATCTTTTCTCGATTAATAAGCTAAAGAACGCAAACACAAACACTAACACTCAAACACGAAACTAACTAAATGGGTCCCATCGAGTACGATGGAGGTGAGGGGTGCTAATACCTTCCCCTTGCTTAACCGACTCCCGAACCCTAATTTGGTTACGAACGACCATCTTATCCATTTATTTTCCTTTGTGGGTTTTATCGATATTTTCCCTTTCCTTTTGGAATAAATAAAGTTCGGTGGCGACTCTGTTGTATTTCGAGTGCGCGATTACGCTCGAGTCACATTTTTACCGCTACAGAATGATCGAGCCAAAAGCGTCCAACGGACATCGCTTCATCTTGGTAGCCATAGACTATTTCACCAAGTGGGTTGAAGCAGCTTTGTACGCAAACGTCACAAGACAAGTTGTCGTCACGTTTATCAAGAATCACATCATCTGCCGCTACGACATTCCTAGCAGGATAATCACTGACAATGGGTCAAATTTGAATAACAAAATGATGAAGGAGCATTGTGAAGAATTCAAGATTGAACATCACAACTCATCTCCTTACAGACCAAAGATGAATAGGGCTGTAGAAGCAGCTAACAAAAACATCAAGAAAATCATTCAGAAAATGGTCATCACTTACAAAGATTGGCATGAAATGCTCCCGTTTGCTCTTCATGCTTACCGTACATCTGTACGTACTTCGACTGGAGAAACTCCTTTCTCCCTTGTATATGGCATGGAGTCAGTCCTACCCATAGAAGTTGAGATCCCATCACTGAGAGTCTTGATGGAGGAAAAATTAACAGAAGCCGAGTGGTGTCAAAGCAGATTCGATGAATTGAACTTAATCGAAGAAAAGCGCATGACAGCTTTATGCCACGGACAACTATATCAACAAAGAATGAAGAAAGCTTTCGACAAAAAGGTTCGACCTCGCACAATTAAAGAAGGCGACCTTGTACTCAAAAAGATTCAATCTTTTCTCACTGATTCGAGAGGGAAATGGACTCCCAATTATGACGGCCCATACGTGGTCAAGAGAGCTTTCTCAGGAGGAGCCTTAATACTCACGACTATGGATGGAGAAGAATTCACCCGTCCTATGAAAGTCGACGCAATCAATAAATACTTCGCCTAAATAAACAAAAGAACAGCTCGCTAAGTTGAAAACTCGCAAAGAGCGACTTAGGCAAAAAAGAGCGTCTCGGTGAATGGAAAACCCGAAAGGGCGATTCAGGCAAAAGTTAGAGACATAAAAAAATATATATAATCAATCTCGGTAGACTTAAAACCCGAAAGGGGTAGTTTACGCAAAAGTTAGGGATATATGGCAAGTAACTGTGTTCAGGACAAACTTGATCGTTCGAAGTCCATAGCGGAGTATTCATCATCAGTAGGTCATCTTCTACGAAGCACAAATACAGCGCAGTTCAAAGTGGAAGGGAAAGATAACGGTCGTCACGTTTCATCGTAGCCCTTTTCCCAAAAAGTTACCAATTTCCAACATTGTAAATACTCCATGGGATCAAGCTTTTGGCTGATTACCATTCCATAAATAATAATTCGAGCCTTGTGCCTTTTCTTTGCAATCAAGTCTTATTCAGTTTCTTAAAATGCATTTTAAGTTTAAACAGTCATTTTTCTTGAAACAATTGTTTTCATAAAATAAAATGAATTTACTTACAAGAATAAAGGTGAAATTTCTTTCTGAGGTTTACAAACAATAGGAAGAATGCAAACAGTTGTTCCAAGAACGGTTGAGACTCCGAGAACCAAAATTTCGCCATGAGGTCGCTTTGCGAACATCTCCCAATGATGGATCTTCACTTTAAATCATGTCACTCACTTCAAACGGCGGACAGCTGGTAACCCAGTTATCCCCAACGAAGTGCAAACTGCAAGAAGAATACATCTTCTGATCATCACAAGATTCAAGTTGTATCATAGGATTTCACATCCGCGACAATTCTACTCACATTCACTTCACATTTTATAATCATCATAATATTCATGCATACTTCACATCATAATTGCACAGTTAGCATAGTCTAGTTGGGCTTTGATCATGTTAGTGCCCAAGTCACTCGGACATGTACCCAAGTTTCCCCTGCAAGTCGCGAAAGAACTTTCCTCTTCATAATGACGGTTCATACGCGAGGATCTCCCCAGCAGGTCAACAAATGGCAATCTCCTTCAAAGAGATAGTTTGTTCACTTTTGGAGTTCCCTAGCTGGGATTCTCCCGCAGAGTGACACTCGACAATCTTCTTCAGATAAGATAGTTTGTTTCGCATTTGAATTTCTCACAGAGTCGGCAAGCGTTGTTTCTTCTCCGAGTAGTTCAGATTCACCGGAAAATTTGACGAATGACAATTTGTTTTTCCTCTTGGAAAACAGTTGGGTAAATCCCCAGCGGAGTCAATGAATGACAGTCTTCGTCAGGAAAATAATTCTGATTCCTCAGCACGAGTCGAAGAATGATAGTTTTCACCTTAGAAAATGACTTGTTTCCACCCCAGTGGATCGACCAAAGATGGTCCTCCCTCGGAAAACAGTTCATCCACCCTCAAACAAAGTCATTAGCCCCTCAAAAGGACGTATGATCATATGGCATTCATTCAAGAGCTTTGAATTAAAAGAAAGCATGATGAAGTTTCTTATCAATCATCAAATGGCATCTCTCCAACAAACGCTGATGAGAGATTTGATGAGGGAACAAACCTTTGGAAATTTTCTCTTTATCTGAGATATTGTCCAAATTATAACTGAGACCAGATCCGCGATACAGACATCCGAATCGAGGGGAGGTTATCACAATTGAGACCAGTTTCGAGATACGGACATCCGAAACGAGGGGAGATTTTTTATCATCATTATAACTGAGACCAGTTCCGCGATACAGACATCCGGATCGAGGGGAGGTTATCACAACTGAGACCAGTTTCGAGATACAGACATCCGAAACGAGGGGAGGTTGCTTACCTTTTTCTAAGTATCGACACTTAGTTAAAGAAGATGGGTTGCGCATGTTATGTTGCCATCCATGCACCAGAATCCACATAACGTATTTTCTATAGGAGTTTGTCTCCTTATCCCCCACAGAGTGCAACGACCGGATCAAGTCACGCACGAGGATTTTATCACTACAACATCCCATAGTACACACCCCATAAAGTCCTCGCGAGGCGAATCTCTCCAAATTCCCTAATAGCTAGGGCAAAGATATGCAAGGCATGTTGAACACTTCGGTCAATACTCATTAGTATGTTCCAATCAATACGAGCCAGGAATGAAACCTACTATAATCACTGAGGGCAATGTTCAAGTCATCCATGCCTTCCCACAGAGCCGGTTTCACAATATCATAACCCCACAGAGTAATCATTAGATATTCTCTTCCCAACAGAGATTCAGTCCCCCAACGAAGTTTTACATCTTCGACACTGTCGGTTCGACGATACTTCTCTTTTCTCCAAACAAGATTATTCATATCTCTTATCCCCGGTCAGGGTACATCAAATCGTTTTCATCCTGTCATACCCTAATTTTGACCCCCCTAAGATGTCATATCTTCAAGATTCTCATCAGATCAAAACAGATACCCAGAGCAGCCACTTATTCATTTGGAGCTCAATCGAGGGTGTTCAAAAAAAAGAACTCAGGAAAAGGACCAATCAATAGAATAATTAGTCTATAATACAATCATGGGACCTAAAAGCTTCATTTTTATTCACCTATGATTGATTAGACACCCAGTCATCTGAACTCAGGTTTTCTCAAGTCACCAGACTAGGGTTTTGAGCCTATCAAGGACTATAATCAGGGATCACATTTGGGAAACACTAAAAAGCCCCAAAGTGCCTATCAAAGGCTTCAATCATATTCAAATGATCCATATAACAACATCCATTGGGCATTACACCTCAATTCAAGAACCACAGTCATCAATTTCATCTGGTCGACAATTAGGGTTTTTGACCTAATTCACCTGGACAGTTGACTTTTAATCAGGACATGAACCCAAAACTCAAAACATGGTTCAAGAACTTCTATTACCTCAACATAGTCCATTCATGTCATTCATTTGAGGAGGAGAACTTGGTTCATCACAAAAGTCCAAAATCCCACTTCATATGAAAAAAGTCAACTATATAGAACCACCTTTGACTTTTAGGGTTTTTGGTCAAACCATGACTTTTAAGGATTAATATAATAAATATATGATTATTAAAGTCATTTGACCAAAGAAATTCAAGAAAATTCACCAAGGATCAAAAAGTCGGGAATTAGGGTTTTTTAAGGGCATTGTGGGAACTCAAAATTTCACCTACACAACTCAAAAAACTTCCAACATGAAAGTTGTAGATCTTACAAAATAAAACAATATCTTAAATAGCACCTTTTTTCAAAAGATCAACCATTTAAGAGATTTGGAATTTTGAAGCTTTAGGACATAAAAACTTAGAAATTTTTCTAAGTGTTTTTTAACCTAGTTTTCTTCCAACTTTGGGCTCATTTTTCACAATTTTCCCAAATGATTCTGAAGAAACCCCAAACTAATGATTTGAAGAAGATGTTTAGGGCTTTCTAAATTGTTCTCAACCTTCTCCAAATTCATTTTGATCTAGGAGTTGTGCTTGTTCAAAGTTGACCTCATGAAGAGAAATTATAGGTCATGCATCATTTTGGAACTTTGCAATTTTGTGCATATAGCCTCACTTATGGATGCTACACGACCCATAACACATCTGTAAACATGCCATGCATTCATTCTCACCATGGCATGAGAATTGAAGAAGATTCCCAAAACAAGAACATGTGATTATGTAATGATTACATTTGGGAATTTATGGCAAATTGATGAATCATCAAAGGAATCTTCCTCCCAACCAAATAGAGCTCATTCTACATCAGAAATATTCCCTAAGATCGGATGGAATAAATGGATAGGGAGCTAGCTCGAAAATGCAATGATCACATTTGGATATTCTTTGAAAATTCTTCATGCTTAAGAAACCAAACTCACTTCAATAAGCAAGCTCACTATGTGCAATTGCTGTGAAACATTTGCCTATAAATACAGGTGCATTCCTCAGTATTAGAAACACCAAAGCAACTTTATTCCTTTCATTCTCTTTCTCTCTCTCTCATGCTTATGGTTTTTCAAAGTTCTTTGGCAAGAAGAATCTTTTTCTTCAAACCATAGCTCTTCTTTGGAAAGTAAGCATTCTAACATCTCAAGGGGGTCCATTTAAACGCATACATCGTTTAGCTCACTTGGTCACATGCGCTTCCACTCTCTCTTGCCACAAGGTATGGGGTTCGATCCCCCCCTCCGGCCTTTTGTTTTTATTTTTTCATTTTTAACACGCGCGTTTTACATATAATCAACTGAAGCTCCCCTTTTGTCACTTATTTTTCTTTGCAACTTTAACTAATTTATTCACCATTTAAATTAAATCATTTTCACTTCATTTTTTCACACACTTGTTAATTAATATACATATTTTATGAACAACTCAAAAAATCACAAAAAAGTGTTATTTATTTGACATTTTTTTAGGTTTAAAATAACATATTTTTTAAGTACTTTAAAATACTTTAAATATAGTTTTCTCTTGATTTTCAAAACCTAATCTCTCATAAACAATTTAGTGATAAAACCCTAATCATTTAGGTCTTAATTAGGTATAGACTTTGTCATTATCTCAATTAAGTTGACTTTTGTCAAATGATTTAAACTGTTTTCAAATCTCCGATTAAACGAACGATTAAGGTTCAAACAACAAAACCTTGTATCTTTTCAATCATCCTTCAACTGTTTCTTTTAAACAGTAAATAAATCTTTGGGCCTCTAATAGAGTGTAAGTCCCAACCCCTTTTCATTTTACACAGTCAATAAAACTGTTTAACAACAGTATTTATATCATCTTTTTTTTCAAACAACTGTTTCTTTTAAACAGTAATTAAATCTTCGGGCCTCTATTAGAGTGTAAGTCCCAGCACCTTTTCTTTTCTTAGTTTGTTTTCAAAAAAAACTGTATTTATAAAATCTCCTTTCTGTTTTCAAAACATTCTTCTGGTATTTAAATGGCATTATTCCCGGTGAAACTCTTCAGATACCTATGTGACTTTTGTCCATCTTCACTTCTTCTGTTTTCAAAAAACCTTTAACTGTTTATCATAAATAATCAACTGTTATCAAAATTGCTGGTAAGGCTTTGTACATACTTCTTCAAAGGCCTCCACTCCATCCAGGTTAGGCTTTACAAGCTTTCAATTTACAGTTTTTATTTAAATTGCTGTCAAATATAGAACTGTTTATATATTGTTTAGAACTACATCTGGGTGTAAACCCTAGGATAGTTAAACTATATATATTATAGGAATATGGCCTAGGATTGAGAATGTCTTCCCGGTGAAGGCTCTTTCCTAATTAGAAATCTTTAGTTAAAACCCTCAAGATGAATTATTCCCGGTGAAACATCTTGAAAATGCCCTTAGAACCCAAACTAGGACACATCAACCCAAAAAGGAATTATTCCCGGTGAAACCTCTTACCCATTTACTTAGAGCCAAAATAAGTTCAAATCCACACAGCTTTCTCTTGTTCTATAACAAGGACCCTTGATGACCCTCGATTAGCCTCCTCTTGGGCTTTGTACAAGGACCCACAGGCTTCTTAAAAGCATTTTGGAAGATTTTCGTGTGCTATATACAACATAAAAATCACGAAATTCTTAAATTTGCAATCTTTGGTATTTATGAAGATTTTCATGTGCTATATATACTACATAAAAGTCATGAAGTTCGTCAAATATGCAAATTTTAATATTTTGGAAAATTTTCGTGTGGCCTACATAAAAGTCACAAATTTCATTAAATTTGCAATTTTTGTATTTATCAAGATTTTCATGTGCTATACTACATAAAAGTCACAAAGTTCATTAAACTTGATAAATTTGGGATTTTGGAAGATTTTCGTGTGCTATATACTACATAAAAATCACGAAGTCGTTAAATTTGCAATCTTTGATATTTATGAAGATGTTCATACTACATAAAAGTCACGAAGTTCGTCTAACTTGCAAACTTAAATATTTTGGAAAAAATTTCGTGTGCCCTACATAAAAGTCACGAACTTCGTTAAACTTGCAAATTTTAATATTTTGGAAAATTTTCGTGTGCCCTACATAAAAGTCACAAATTTCGTTAAATTTGCAATTTTTGTATTTATGAAGATTTTCATGTTCCATACTACCTAAAAGTCACAAAGTTCGTTAAACTTGTTAAATTTGGGATTTTTGAAGATTTTCGTGTGCTATATACAACATAAAAGTCATAAAATCGTTAAATTTGAAATCTTTGATATTTATGAAGATTTTCATTTGGTATACTAATTAAGGTCACGATGTTCGTTAAACTTGCAAAGTTTGGTATTTTGGAAGATTTTTGTGTGTATACTACATAAAAGTCACGAAATTCGTTAAATTGGCAATATTTGGTATTTATGAAGATTTTCATGTGCTATACAAAGTCACAAAGTTCATTAAACTTTCTAAATTTGGGATTTAGGAAAATTTTCGTGTGCTATATAAAACATAAAAATCACGAAATCATTAAATTTCCAATCTTTGATATTTATGAAGATTTTCATGTGCTATATATACTACATAAAAGTCATGAAGTTCGTCAAATATGCAAATTTTAATATTTTGGAAAATTTTCATGTGCTTACAAGTTTTATATAACCAGCATCAAATTTCTATTCAGCAAAGAATCTAAAACTAATAATCTTTAACCTCAAGAAGTTCTATTCAGCAAAAATCACAACGAAACAATCATTTCGCAAGAGAATCAAGAATCTCGACAACAATATCACATAATCCATAACCGAAAAGTTGATGAAAAACGAGAAGAAACGAACCTGTGAAGAAATTGACGGGTTTTCGGGTGCTTAGGGCTAACGAGTTTCCGTTGAATCCTGAGAGCGAGCTTGTAAGTTCGTTTGAGCCCCAAGAAATACGCAGTTCCGAGTGTTATCTCCCACAGCAACACTTTGGATGGATTGCTTGTAAATGCGATTTGTAGGAAGGCGGCGAGATGGAGAAGGAGGCAATACGAAGTGGAGCTGAACGGCTATGCCCGTGAGTTGAAGAGTTTCGGAGAAGAAGAAGAAATTTTGGGGTTTCAGCGTCGATTGAGAAGAAGAAGAGGAACTGAGGAACGTAACTGAGCAAAAGGGGTTTTTGTTTTAATTTGTTTTTAAAAATTTAATTTTAAAATGACCTATGAAAGCGCTTTTGAAAAGCGCCTTAGTAGACATAGCTATACCAGCGCTTTTAAAGGAAAAGCGCGCTTGTACCCCACCCCGTATAGCAGCGCTTTTAAAAGCGCTCTCATAACCCCCCCTACCAGAGCGCTTTTTAAAAGCGCTCTCATACCCCCCTACCAGAGCGCTTTTTAAAAGCGCTCTCATACCCCCCCCTACCAGAGCGCTTTTTTTGCATCATTTTCCCTTGTTTATTCATTTTGTTTTTAGGGAACCCTACGAGAGCGCTTTTGCTAAAAGCGCTTTAGTAGCTGCGCTGCTAAAGCTTAAATTTGGCGTAGTGGGAATTGACATGATTGGAATGATCGAGCCGAAAGCGTCCAACGGGCATCGCTTCATCTTGGTAGCCATAGACTATTTCACCAAGTGGGTTAAAGCAGCTTTGTACGCAAACGTCACAAGACAAGTTGTCGTCACGTTTATCAAGAATCACATCATCTGCCGCTACGACGTTCCTAGCAGGATAATCACTGACAATGGGTCAAATTTGAATAACAAAATGATGAAGGAGCGTTGTGAAGAATTCAAGATTGAACATCACAACTCATCTCCTTACAGACCAAAGATGAATAGGGTTGTAGAAGCAGCTAACAAAAACATCAAGAAAATCATTCAGAAAATGGTCATCACTTACAAAGATTGGCATGAAATGCTCCCGTTTGCTCTTCATGCTTACCGTACATCTGTACGTACTTCGACTGGAGAAACTCCTTTCTCCCTTGTATATGGCATGGAGTCAGTCCTACCCATAGAAGTTGAGATCCCATCACTGAGAGTCTTGATGGAGGCAAAATTAACAGAAGCCGAGTGGTGTCAAAGCAGATTCGATGAATTGAACTTAATCGAAGAAAAGCGCATGACAGCTTTATGCCACGGACAACTATATCAACAAAGAATGAAGAAAGCTTTCGACAAAAAGGTTCGACCTCGCACAATTAAAGAAGGCGACCTTGTACTCAAAAAGATTCAATCTTTTCTCACTGATTCGAGAGGGAAATGGACTCCCAATTATGACGGCCCATACGTGGTCAAGAGAGCTTTCTCAGGAGGAGCCTTAATACTCACGACTATGGATGGAGAAGAATTCACCCGTCCTATGAACGTCGACGCAATCAATAAATACTTCGCCTAAATAAACAAAAGAACAGCTCGCTAAGTTGAAAACTCGCAAAGAGCGACTTAGGCAAAAAAGAGCGTCTCGGTGAATGGAAAACCCGAAAGGGCGATTCAGGCAAAAGTTAGAGACATAAAAAAATATATATATAATCAATCTCGGTAGACTTAAAACCCGAAAGGGGTAGTTTACGCAAAAGTTAGGGATATATGGCAAGTAACTGTGTTCAGGACAAACTTGATCGTTCGAAGTCCATAGCGGAGTATTCATCATCAGTAGGTCATCTTCTACGAAGCACAAATACAGCGCAGTTCAAAGTGGAAGGGAAAGATAATGGTCGTCACGTTTCATCGTATCCCTTTTCCCAAAAAGTTACCAATTTCCAACTTTGTAAATACTCCATGGGATCAAGCTTTTGGCTGATTACCATTCCATAAATAATAATTCGAGCCTTGTGCCTTTTCTTTGCAATCAAGTCTTATTCAGTTTCTTAAAATGCATTTTAAGTTTAAACAGTCATTTTTCTTGAAACAAATGTTTTCATAAAATAAAATGAATTTACTTACAAGAATAAAGGTGAAATTTCTTTCTGAGGTTTACAAACAATAGGAAGAATGCAAACAGTTGTTCCAAGAACGGTTGAGACTCCGAGAACCAAAATTTCGCCATGAGGTCGCTTTGCGAACATCTCCCAATGATGGATCTTCACTTTAAATCATGTCACTCACTTCAAACGGCGGACAGCTGGTAACCCAGTTATCCCCAACGAAGTGCAAACTGCAAGAAGAATACATCTTCTGATCATCACAAGATTCAAGTTGTATCATAGGATTTCACATCCGCGACAATTCTACTCACATTCACTTCACATTTTATAATCATCATAATATTCATGCATACTTCACATCATAATTGCACAGTTAGCATAGTCTAGTTGGGCTTTGATCATGTTAGTGCCCAAGTCACTCGGACATGTACCCAAGTTTCCCCTGCAAGTCGCGAAAGAACTTTCCTCTTCATAATGACGGTTCATACGCGAGGATCTCCCCAGCAGGTCAAAAAATGGCAATCTCCTTCAAAGAGATAGTTTGTTCACTTTTGGAGTTCCCTAGCTGGGATTCTCCCGCAGAGTGACACTCGACAATCTTCTTCAGATAAGATAGTTTGTTTCGCATTTGAATTTCTCATAGAGTCGGCAAGCGTTGTTTCTTCTCCGAGTAGTTCAGATTCACCGGAAAATTTGACAAATGACAATTTGTTTTTCCTCTTGGAAAACAGTTGGGTAAATCCCCAGCGGAGTCAATGAATGACAGTCTTCGTCAGGAAAATAATTCTGATTCCTCAGCACGAGTCGAAGAATGTTAGTTTTCACCTTAGAAAATGACTTGTTTCCACCCCAGTGGATCGACCAAAGACGGTCCTCCCTCGGAAAACAGTTCATCCACCCTCAAACAAAGTCATTAGCCCCTCAAAAGGATGTATGATCATATGGCATTCATTCAAGAGCTTTGAATTAAAAGAAAGCATGATGAAGTTTCTAATCAATCATCAAATGGCATCTCTCCAACAAACGCTGATGAGAGATTTGATGAGGGAACAAACCTTTGGAAATTTTCTCTTTATCTGAGATATTGTCCAAATTATAACTGAGACCAGATCCGCGATACAGACATCCGGATCGAGGGGAGGTTATCACAATTGAGACCAGTTTCGAGATACGGACATCCGAAACGAGGGGAGGTTTTTTATCATCATTATAACTGAGACCAGTTCCGCGATACAGACATCCGGATCGAGGGGAGGTTATCACAACTGAGACCAGTTTCGAGATACAGACATCCGAAACGAGGGGAGGTTGCTTACCTTTTTCTAAGTATCGACACTTAGTTAAAGAAGATGGGTTGCGCATGTTATGTTGCCATCCATGCACCAGAATCCACATAACGTATTTTCTATAGGAGTTTGTCTCCTTATCCCCCACAGAGTGCAACGACCGGATCAAGTCACGCACGAGGATTTTATCACTACAACATCCCATAGTACACACCCCATAAAGTCCTCGCGAGGCGAATCTCTCCAAATTCCCTAATAGCTAGGGCAAAGATATGCAAGGCATGTTGAACACTTCGGTCAATACTCATTAGTATGTTCCAATCAATACGAGCCAGGAATGAAATCTACTATAATCACTGAGGCCAATGTTCAAGTCATCCATGCCTTCCCACAGAGCCGGTTTCACAAGATCATAACCCCACAGAGTAATCATTAGATATTCTCTTCCCAACAGAGATTCAGTCCCCCAACGAAGTTTTACATCTTCGACACTGTCGGTTCGACGATACTTCTCTTTTCTCCAAACAAGATTATTCATATCTCTTATCCCCGGTCAGGGTACATCAAATCGTTTTCATCCTGTCATACCCTAATTTTGACCCCCCTAAGATGTCATATCTTCAAGATTCTCATCAGATCAAAACAGATACCCAGAGCAGCCACTTATTCATTTGGAGCTCAATCGAGGGTGTTCAAAAAAAAGAACTCAGGAAAAGGACCAATCAATAGAAGAATTAGTCTATAATACAATCATGGGACCTAAAAGCTTCATTTTTATTCACCTATGATTGATTAGACACCCAGTCATCTGAACTCAGGTTTTCTCAAGTCACCAGACTAGGGTTTTGAGCCTATCAAGGACTATAATCAGGGATCACATTTGGGAAACACTAAAAAGCCCCAAAGTGCCTATCAAAGGATTCAATTATATTCAAATGATCCATATAACAACATCCATTGGGCATTACACCTCAATTCAAGAACCACAGTCATCAATTTCATCTGGTCGACAATTAGGGTTTTTGACCTAATTCACCTGGACAGTTGACTTTTAATCAGGACATGAACCCAAAACTCAAAACATGGTTCAAGAACTTCTATTACCTCAAAATAGTCCATTCATGTCATTCATTTGAGGAGGAGAACTTGGTTCATCACAAAAGTCCAAAATCCCACTTCATATGAAAAAAGTCAACTATATAGAACCACCTTTGACTTTTAGGGTTTTTGGTCAAACCATGACTTTTAAGGATTAATATAATAAATATATGATTATTAAAGTCATTTGACCAAAGAAATTCAAGAAAATTCACCAAGGATCAAAAAGTCGGGAATTAGGGTTTTTTAAGGGCATTGTGGGAACTCAAAATTTCACCTACACAACTCAAAAAACTTCCAACATGAAAGTTGTAGATCTTACAAAATAAAACAATATCTTACATAGCAACTTTTTTCAAAAGATCAACCATTTAAGAGATTTGGAATTTTGAAGCTTTAGGACATAAAAACTTAGAAATTTTTCTAAGTGTTTTTTAACCTAGTTTTCTTCCAACTTTGGGCTCATTTTTCACAATTTTCCCAAATGATTCTGAAGAAACCCCAAACTAATGATTTGAAGTAGATGTTTAGGGCTTTCCAAATTGTGCTCAACCTTCTCCAAATTCATTTTGATCTAGGAGTTGTGCTTGTTCAAAGTTGACCTCATGAAGAGAAATTATAGGTCATGCATCATTTTGGAACTTTGCAATTTTGTGCATATAGCCTCACTTAGGGATGCTACACGACCCATAACACATCTGTAAACATGCCATGCATTCATTCTCACCATGGCATGAGAATTGAAGAAGATTCCCAAAACAAGAACATGTGATTATGTAATGATTACATTTGGGAATTTATGGCAAATTGATGAATCATCAAAGGAATCTTCCTCCCAACCAAATAGAGCTCATTCTACATCAGAAATATTCCCTAAGATCGGATGGAATAAATGGATAGGGAGCTAGCTCGAAAATGCAATGATCACATTTGGATATTCTTTGAAAATTCTTCATGCTTAAGAAACCAAACTCACTTCAATAAGCAAGCTCACTATGTGCAATTGCTGTGAAACATTTGCCTATAAATACAAGTGCATTCCTCAGTATTAGAAACACCAAAGCAACTTTATTCCTTTCATTCTCTTTCTCTCTCTCTCATGCTTATGGTTTTTCAGAGTTCTTTGGCAAGAAGAATCTTTTTCTTCAAACCATAGCTCTTCTTTGGAAAGTAAGCATTCTAACATCTCAAGGGGGTCCATTTAAACGCATACATCGTTTAGCTCACTTGGTCACATGCGCTTCCACTCTCTCTTGCCACAAGGTATGGGGTTCGATCCCCCCCTCCGGCCTTTTGTTTTTATTTTTTCATTTTTAACACGCGCGTTTTACATATAATCAACTGAAGCTCCCCTTTTGTCACTTATTTTTCTTTGCAACTTTAACTAATTTATTCACCATTTAAATTAAATCATTTTCACTTCATTTTTTCACACACTTGTTAATTAATATACATATTTTATGAACAACTCAAAAAATCACAAAAAAGTGTTATTTATTTGACATTTTTTTAGGTTTAAAATAACATATTTTTTAAGTACTTTAAAATACTTTAAATATAGTTTTCTCTTGATTTTCAAAACCTAATCTCTCATAAACAATTTAGTGATAAAACCCTAATCATTTAGGTCTTAATTAGGTATAGACTTTGTCATTATCTCAATTAAGTTGACTTTTGTCAAATGATTTAAACTGTTTTCAAATCTCCGATTAAACGAACGATTAAGGTTCAAACAACAAAACCTTGTATCTTTTCAATCATCCTTCAACTGTTTCTTTTAAATAGTAAATAAATCTTTGGGCCTCTAATAGAGTGTAAGTCCCAACCCCTTTTCATTTTACACAGTCAATAAAACTGTTTAACAACAGTATTTATATCATCTTTTTTTTCAAACAACTGTTTCTTTTAAACAGTAATTAAATCTTCGGGCCTCTATTAGAGTGTAAGTCCCAGCACCTTTTCTTTTCTTAGTTTGTTTTCAAAAAAAACTGTATTTATAAAATCTCCTTTCTGTTTTCAAAACATTCTTCTGGTATTTAAATGGCATTATTCCCGGTGAAACTCTTCAGATACCTATGTGACCTTTGTCCATCTTCACTTCTTCTGTTTTCAAAAAACCTTTAACTGTTTATCATAAATAATCAACTGTTATCAAAATTGCTGGTAAGGCTTTGTACATACTTCTTCAAAGGCCTCCACTCCATCCAGGTTAGGCTTTACAAGCTTTCAATTTACAGTTTTTATTTAAATTGCTGTCAAATATAGAACTGTTTATATATTGTTTAGAACTACATCTGGGTGTAAACCCTAGGATAGTTAAACTATATATATTATAGGAATATGGCCTAGGATTGAGAATGTCTTCCCGGTGAAGGCTCTTTCCTAATTAGAAATCTTTAGTTAAAACCCTCATGATGAATTATTCCCGGTGAAACATCTTGAAAAAAGCCTTAGAACCCAAACTAGGACACATCAACCCAAAGAGGAATTATTCCCGGTGAAACCTCTTACCCATTTACTTAGAGCCAAAATAAGTTCAAATCCACACAGCTTTCTCTTGTTCTATAACAAGGACCCTTGATGACCCTCGATTAGCCTCCTCTTGGGCTTTGTACAAGGACCCACAGGCTTCTTAAAAGCATTTTCAGCTTCCTCTTGAGTTTGTATACAAGGACCCATCAGGTTTCTTATAAACATAGGAACAGGTCTTTAGTTACCTTTTAGCCTATCCTGGTGAGTTTCTTTCACTTTAAACCAGATTTTAAACAAGCCAAGTTTGTCTCAATCTCATATTGAGTACACCTTTTGGAATGAGAGACATGGACAGTCTCTGTCACCCTTATCATTACAAATTTTCCTTAGCAGAGTCTAGGATCCATATTTGTTTATCTTCAGTCAGTGTCGGCCTTAATCTTGGGCTTTAAAACAAGAAGTCTCAATTAGATAATCTTTCTGCCATCATTACAAAAACCCCTGGAAAGGGTTAGCCTCCAATCATTCCTTCATTTTAACAAAAAACCCCTGGAAAGGGTTAGCCTCCAATCATTCATTCATTTTAACAAAAAAACCCCTGGAAAGTGTTAGCCTCCAATCATTCCTTCATTTTAACAAAAAACCCCTGGAAAGGGTCAGCCTCCAAAATCACTCCTTTAAATCCAAAACCCCTGGAAAGGGTTATCCTCCAAAATCACTCCTTTAAATCCAAAACCCCTGGAAAGGGTCAGCCTCCAAAATCACTCTTTTAAATCCAAAACCCCTGGAAAGGGTTAGCCTCCAAAATTTATTCTTCCAAAAGATAATTTCCCCAGCTAAGTAAATCCCCTGGAAAGGGTTAGCTTCCAAAAGTCAGTCTTTTAATAGATAAATCCTCTAGCAGAATAAAATTCCCAAAAGAGTCAGCCTCACCCTTGGGCTTTGTACAAGGCAGATAAACCACATTTCCTGTGTCAAAGCTTCCTAATCTCAAGGATCTTTTCCCCACAGAGTCATCCATACTCAGTTTCTTTAAGAGTCAGCCACAACCTTGGGCTTTGTACAAGGCATAAAATAATGTTTTCCCTAGCCAGAGTAGCCACAACCTTGGGCTTCATACAAGGTACAAATTAATAACTTCCCCAGTTAAGAGTCAGCCACAACCTTGGGCTTTGTACAAGGCACAAAATAGAGTCATCCATAGTCTCAAAAGTTTAGTTTCCTCAGCAGTCAGCCACAACCTTGGGCTTCATACAAGGCACAAAATAGAGTCTCCCTAAGTAGAGTCAGCCACAATTCTGGGCTTTGTACAGAACACCAAATAAAACCCATAAAATAAACACTCTCCAGCTATAGTCAACCTCAATTCTGGGCTTTGTACAGAACACAAAAACTCCTTAGTTTAAATTCTCCCCAGTAGAGTTATCTTTCAATACGTCAATAAATCAATCAAAAGCCTCAAGCTTGGGCCTCATTCAAGCCATCTAAAAATCAAATCTTTCAAACAATAGATAGACATAGCTCATCTTCATAGGTAGATATTCCTCCTATCTCACCACAAACAAACAATCATTTCAAATAATCATCATTTCAAACAAATCATCATTCTCCCATTTAGGACTCGTGAAAGGCATGCTCTGGTAACACACCCAGACTTGTACGACCCTTTCCCTAATTTGGTTGAGAATATTTTCATTCAAGAGGCACGATGGCTGTCATACTTGATCAACCAAGTAGACTCCCCTCTTAATGAAACATCAATTTTTAGCTTTTCTATCACTTTAAAAATGTTTGTGGTGGAATAGTAGAAATACCTCCCTGTACAGATGATTTCATGTCTCTTTATTGTAAACAGAGATTTAATTCAAAGCTTCAACCTTGAGCTTCAAGCAAGGCACCAAAAAATCATTAAAATCCCTAATTAGTTCCCCGAACTACATTAAGCTCTGACTTCCATTAGGGATATGTAGGCATGAGGTTCACATGGAATCTCAACGAGCTAATAAAATACCGAAAATAGTCTGTCTGTCTGTCTTTTTCAAATCAATTCAATTCTCTCTCCTAACACAAAGGAGAAACTTTCCCAATCATTAGCAGTAAACACAATCACAATGACATAGAGAAGGTTCCCATAGAGTACTACGGATATGTACTGTGCTTAAACTCTTCCCTATGTATAACCGACCCCCCGGACTCCAGAATTTCTAGTCTAGGTGAATCCCCACACTTAGCAAACTCCTAGGGTTTATTTGAGATCTTTTTACCCTTTCCTACTCGTAGGATAATTAAAAAGTTCGTGTGATATCGTAGGAAGAACTGAAACAAAATTCATCCCGCCCCAGGCGCTTCCTCCTTCCAAATTTCGCGTGAAGGGTCTAGCGTGCCGTCCTCCCAAGTGAAACGGGGAGGTAAAAAAACGAAACCACACATCCCCAAGCATAAATCATAAATCCCTAGTTGAGCATCTTGAAAACAAGATCAGGCATCAAAATCACAACAATACAAAGATTTATTTTCTCGAAACACTGCAAACAGCATCAGTCATACATCATATACATCACATACATATCCATACATTGCATACATTACTTCATGATAAACATACAGGTTTCTCATTTATTTTGAGAGACTCACATAAAACATGCATCATGACATTGCATAAAGATTAACTCTAGTTTTTCAGGACACAGGTACAAGAGGATAAACAATATTTTAATATTTCCAAGATCTAATTCTATCATCACGAACGGTGTAGACACGATCATCTTCCCAAGATCTAATTCAGTTACTACGAACGGTGTTGACACGATCAATATTCCAAGATCTAATTCTATCATCACGAACGGTGTAGACATGATCATCTCCCAAGATCTAATTCAGTTACTACGAACAGTAATGACACAGTTAACTCTCAAATATCTAATTCTATCATCACGAATGGTGTAAACACGACCATCCTCCAAGATCTAATTCAGTTACTACGAACGGTACTGACACGGTCAACTCTCAAAGATCTAATTCTATCATCACGAACGGTGTAGACACGATCATCCTACAAGATCTAATTGAGTTACTACGAACGGTACTGACAGGGTCAACTCTCAAAGATCTAATTTTATCATCACGAACGGTGTGGACGCGATCATCCTCCAAGATCTAATTCAGTTACTACGAATAGTATTGATACGGTCAACTCTCAAAGATCTAATTCTATCATCACGAACAGTGTAGACAAGATCATCCTACAAGATCTAATTCAGTTACTACGAACGGTACTGACACGATCAATCTCCAACAAATACTTCTCAAAACAAAGGATCCAGTCCAACGTATGATTCATCCTAGGATACAACCTGACGTATGACGTATTCTATCAACTATCAACACAGGGGAAGCAGTCCAACGTATGACTCATCCTATCCTACAGCCTAACGTACGGCCTTCCAGACATTTAGCAATGCAAATTGGATCCGGTCTAACGTACGATCCATCCTTCAGCCTAACGTACAGCTTTCCAGACATTTAACAATGAAAATTGCATCCGGTCTAACATACGACCCATCGTTCAGCCTAACGCACAGCTTTCCAGACATTTATCAAATGCAAATTGGATCCGGTCTAACGTACGACCCATCCTTGAGCCTAACGCATGGCTTTTCCAGACATGTAACAATGCAAATGGGACCCAGTCTAGCATATGACTCTTCCTATAAATTATAACCTAACGAACGGCTTACTTTGACACTTATCAATACAGTGGATTCAGTCTAAAGTACGACTCATCTTAAGTATATCCTTTCAGATACAGTCTAACGTACGACTCATTCTGACTTTCAACCTATCAAGGCAGGTGGCATCTTTAAGCCCACTTCATACTCTCAACATCCAGATGGCATCTTTTAAGCTCATCTCAATCAATTCTCTCAATAACTTGATGGCATCTCTAAGTCCATCCCCGATATTGCAAATTTCTGGGTATTCTAGTGTTCAATCCTCTTCTACCTTCAGATTTCGACAGGCACACAAGCCAATCTACATCCTCAGGTATAAGAAGATTGAACAGGGGCAGCTGTCATACCCCAAAATTTGCCCGTCATATTCCAAGATGTTTTTACTCACCTGACTTGCAATTGCTCAAGACAGTGCAAGCTCACTCTTCTCCTAAGCACAAGATCCAAAATTAGGGTTCTGATTTAATCAAGGAATTTGAACTTCTGATACCTCAAGTGGATTCCATGGTCTCATATGATTCAAAGTATTCTCATGCCAAGTTTCAAGCCCTAATTCAAAAGATTGCTCACTCAATGGCCCAAACAATCAATAATCGACTGGTTGACCTAAAAGTCAAACTATGGTCAAATCACAATCAAAGTTCCTGATTTTTTATCAACATTCTCATTTTGAATTATCATTCATCATTTGATCAAGAGTTGATCATGATTCATCAAGGAAAGCTCCAAAATCAACAAGACTAAAAAATAAAGAATTAAATCATGAGACTTCATTTTGGATCATATAAAGGCCCAAGAGACACCTTGGAGACTAATGCATTTCGTTGGTGCATGCTGGGGATTTTGTTTTTTATTTCTTTTTTGATTTAAATCAAGGAAAAAATATAATAAATATTAATTTGTTGCATAATCTGATTTTTGTCAATCAAAGATCATTCTTAGGGACCAAGGAAAACAAATATATTTGATTGAGAAGAGAATTGAATGAAAATAGAAAGATTTGCATCAAATTTTTAATCAAATTTTTTTGTTACAGCAAGTTTCAGCCATCTGTAATCATTCCAACAACCTCCTAAGGTCTCCAAGGGTCGTGCCCAGCCGTCTTGGAAGTTCACGACGCTCCAGGTCATCATCATTCACGTAACTAGGGTGGTGACAACTTCCACACTCTTAAATTTACATGTCATGCGTTCTTAACCATATTCGTGCACATATTCATTGTTTGGATTTGTTTTGCCCTATTTTTCGCAAGCTTTAATGCAGGAATGGAATTCTGCCATGGTTAGGGCACCATGCTCACGAAGCTGAAAACCCTAGCTACAAGCCTTTTTACGAAGAACTAATGGTACCATTAAATTCACAAGGTCCAAATTAGTAAACAAGAGTGCCTTTGGTTTTTGTTTTCATGTTATTTTGCATGTTTCAATTGTCAAAAGAAAAGCTACGAAACCATGGGAAATCCGCAGGAAATTCCGTTGGAAAAACCGCAAGTGTTTCCGCAGCATCCGAGGTTAAGGACGATGACGTGGAAGCTTGGAAATCTTGACCAGTGCGTGGGCTTCTCTTAGTGGGCAGTCAACAATTCTGCCCTCTCTCTCCTCTTCTAATTCGTCAATCAGACACCACATGGACCCACTTTGACTCAGCTTTTGGACTTTTTTGTTTTTTAATTAATTTGTTTATTTATTTTATTGCGTGAATTTCAATTACAACTAACCAATGCAGCAGGAGTGACAAAGGAAAGGAGTGTGTAACGTACAAGACTGGGGTTCGATCCCCAGGTTCCACAATTTTATTTTTCAATTAAATAGAACGTTGATCCAGTGTGTACCATGCATGTGCCATCACCATGTAGTCTCAGATCTCAACCATCAGATCTCCTCAAATTCCAATCCAGCGCTCCACAACCTGCTTCCCCATCATGGACACTCAGAAACCTCACACACTTGATTATAAACGCCCAGGTTTTCTTATTTATTTATTTATTTATTTATTTATGTATCCTCCTTTAAAAGTTTTGTTTTTTATTTTTAGTATTATGCTTTTCAACTAAACCTTATTTTCATAAACTCTTTTTTTTATTATTATTAAAACTTTTTTTCTCCTTAATTTTCAAAAACCTTTTTTTAATTATTAATGAATTTAGGTTTTAAAAATAATTGTGTTAATTAGAGAATTAGGATTAGATTAATAATTAGGGTTTAATAATTTAAGTTTTAATTGTTAGGATCAAAAGATAATAGGTCTTTTTTGAAAGTCAACCAAAAGCAATCTTTTGTCAAAGCTCATATCATCAAGATATAATCTTCAAATGGAAAAAATCTTCCAAAGTGGCTTGTAGAGGACATCTTGAGGTTTCCAAAAAGTCATAGAACTCCTCCATATCTTAAAAATTGAGAGAGAGATGCCTTGACGAAGTTGGACAAATTTGAGTGAAAAATATGAAACAAAAAGGCGCCAAAATGGATTTCTTTGCAAATGGGCCCATATTCTTAAGATCCAATCTCCATCCTCATGATATGTAGAGCCCAAAATCCAATTTCCACGAAATTATTTGGTTTATTTAATTTTATTTGAATTTTTATTCATTTAAAAGTCAATAAAATTAAAAAATCAAAGATTTATGAAGGAGATTTGTTTTGAATCTAATTCCCAATCATATCCAATCAAATAACCTCCATATTTTTTATCAAATTTCGTGCACATCAAGCTTGGTAAGATTAGATATGGTATTAATCCAAAAATAGAAGGAAATATTATATTTTTTCAATCAAATTTCCATGTGAGCAAAACAATGGTCCAAGCCCATGAATTTAACCTAATTCTCACCCATTATATATACCTAGCATATACCAAACAAAAGGGGACCAAAAAAGGAGCCAAGGAGACTAGGGTTTGCACTCAAAAATTGCATATAAACTTGCACTTTCGAATCCTTATTTGCAGCCTTTTCCACGAGATTCCAAGCACTCCATCGTGTTCCCAAGGTGATAAAGAGTAAGTACACGTTAATATTTGATTCATATAGCACGTGAAACACTCATACTAAACTTGTCATATTCATACATATTATTGATTTTCGTTTCCTATTTTTATTCGTGTTTCAATTGGTTTTGATGGTTTTTTTTAGTTTGAGACATGATTCTGAGAAGATCTGAGCCATTAAAGTTAAGCATACCTGTGTGATTTCGCAAACACCATTACTAGGGCATGAAGGAGGATGACGTTTGTTTTCATAGTTATGAAGGTTTTTTAACGAAACGAGCATCACCATTGAACTTAGAGAACGATTTTACATGGACCTAGGCTTTTCTTTGTTCTTGTTAATATTGTTTTTGCAGGTTTTAACTTTCGAAGGATTTTCATAACGAAATCCGCAGCTAATTCTATAAGAAAATCCGAAGGTGTCATGGAAGAAGATGAGGAACAGTGCCTTAACCATCATCAAAAAAAGGATGACTGCCTGTCCAGATAAACTTACAACGCCTTAACCATCATCAAATGTTACGACTTCAAGCTCCGTTAGGACTTAAACGCAAAGTTAAATGAGCATAGGATCGAAGAATATCATGAAGATTGGGATGGGTACAAATAAACTTTGAGCCATTATCCTTTGTTTCATAAACTGTGAACCAAGAATATCCAAGAAGAGCATCCAAGAATCAGAGTTCTTCAAACAAAGATGCGACCAAATCATTTTCCAATGCTGCTAACTAAATATCCTAACGATCCTTGAAAAGATTGCATTTGCATTCATAACATCATATAAAACTAACTTTGCCTTTCAGGTCGACCAACTGGTCAGACAAATACCATCAACAAATCAATCCCAATCAAATGAACATTCTGGAAGCTCGAACCCCGGACATTCTGAAAGTCTCAATCAGATGAACATTCTTGAAGCTTGACCCCCAGACTTCTGAAACATTCCAATCAGATATACATTCTGGAAGCTCGAACCCCGGACATTCTGAAAGTCATAATCAGATGAACATTTTGGAAGCTTGACCCCCAAACTTCTGAAACATTCCTATCAGATATATATTCTGGAAGCTCGAACCCTGGACATTCTAAAAGTTCCAATCAGATGAACATTCTGGAAGCTTGACCCCCGGACTTCTGAAACATTCTTATCAGATATACATTCCAGAAGCTCGAACCCCGGACATTCTGAAAGTTCCAATCAGATGAACATTTTGGAAGCTTGACCCCCAAACTTCTGAAACATTCCAATCAGATATACATTCCGGAAGCTCGAACCCTGGACATTCTAAAAGTCCCAATCAGATGAACATTATGGAAGCTTGACCCTCAGACTTCTGAAACATTTCAATCAGATATACATTCTGGAAGCTCGAACCCCAGACATTCTGAAAGTTCCAATCAGATGAACTTTCTGGAAGCTTGACCCCCAGACTTCTGAAACATTCTTATCAGATATACATTCTATAAGCTCGAACCCCGGATACTCTAAATCTCTGCACCAATTCCACAACAACGACGCAAGCCAGAGGCACCTAAGCGTTAATTCACCAAAATTGACATGTTAGTAGATCAGGAACTGCAATACCTGTTGAAGGCATAAATGATGAATGTAAGGGATCTGCCTCAACACATCAACACTTCCTCCGCTAAAGCACAATCCAAATGTGCGATGCGTCTACCATTCCAATAGCTGTTGGGCATTAAATATTATGATCCAAGACAAGATCGATGCTGACAAATCTGAGTTCAATCCTCCTAAGACTCCTGTGGTGATCACTGCTCCCATGCCTAATCATGACAAGACTAATTAACGTCTAGAAGGATGGACTATTGGTTCATTAGCTTTACTTTCATTTGCAAATTCTATCCTGTTTGTTTAAACATTCGACTTATGATAGACATTATCTATTTTAATAATCATCATCAGTGCATTGCATATGTTTGTCTTGAATAATTCATTTCTCTATCACTCATTTTAAATTGCGTCTTTACTTTGCATATGTTTTGTGATAATTAACTCCTGCTAAAGCTGTATGCCTTTTGAGGAAGAATGACGAAAATGATACCGCAACCTCATACAATATGCTTTCGAACAGACTATGTTGACGATGTACATGCATTGTTTCAATTCCTAAACAGTGGAGATATAAGGATGTTAATCCCTCGTCAAACCCTTTTGAGCCTAAGGAGTAGAAGTTTTTTTTCATATGCAAATTGAACCCTTAATCATAACCCGCGGCAGGGTAGTTACTCAATTAACTCAATTATACTAGTCGTTGTTTACGCAAATAATGATGGTTTCCCGTGACCATTAAGTAAGATAGTAAATATCCACTAAAAAGGAAAAGATGTTAAGTCAAAACCTATGAAGGAGACTGTTGCACCCCAAAATTTGCCCTCTTTCTCCGTGCTATAAGTTATCAACGACGTTTATTTCGTCGCTCAAAAATTGAAGAAAAATTAAAGAGTTTCCATTGTTTTGAGATTGATAATTCAAAGGGGTTTGTGAGGTGAATTGTAAATGAAATGAGTCATGGTACACGGTTGTGAGCTTAAGGATAGCATTGCGTTCAAGGAGTCAGATAATTTCAATTTATTGGTGGCTTAACATACAAGTTTGGTTTGAATTAAGGAAATGAGATTGAATTAGGGTCCCAATGAATTTGATTTGATGAACTAATTGATCTTATTATTCAAATTTCGTTCGAGGAAATTTTGTTCATCAAGAAGGTAATTCAAGTTAAGATACATGGTGCAAACAACGAGGTTGTGGACAGTTCGTGATCAAGACACTGTCAGTTTCTCTCTTTGATTTGTTGATTGAAATGCAAGGTGAATCATGTTGGAGATTGAATTTAGGTTTTATGCGAAAATTGAAATGGGAATAGAAAGTCATTAAAGGCTTTTCATTGATTTCATTCGTCAATTCATCATAATTCGCTCAAAGCCTTATTCGTGGGTTGTATTCAAAATTCAAGGTCAAACACCATTCAAAGTTTCTTTACAAGAATTCATTACAAAAATTACCAAATTCAGAATACCATATATTAGTCCATGTTCAAATTACATTCATCACAATTCATACAAAATTACAAAAAAAAATACAGAAAGTTGTTTGGCCTCATATCCTATCCTATGACTAAATAGCAGCTCCAAAAGAACCAAACAGACTTGCAACCGCCACACAATGAAGCTAGAACCGGCCCTGCAAAATCAAACGTGCAGCTGTAGCAACCTGCTCTAAAATTAAAGGTTTAGAGTTGCCACCTATTCTGAAGGGCGGATAGGAAACCCTACGTAGTATAAAGATTCAGGGTAAGTTATTATAATCAGGTTGAGGGAAGGTGTTAGGCACCCTCAACCCTTTCCTAAAGGCTGCATTGTAAAGTAAAGGTTTATGGCAAGGTTATAAAGAAAGGTGACAGAAAGTAATAAGGTTGACAAGCAAATTTTATGAACATGATTAGAGTTTTGAGGAGGGGGACTCGCCTTGTTTCCAAGTGCCTACGTATCTCCTTATGGAGAATCAGAGTCAACGTAGTTCAGGCACGGGTTGTACGCCTTAGAATTAGAGTTTGATTTGATATGGTTCGAAGTTGTTTTAAAGGCTTTTAGAGTGGCCTATCGTAGTTTTGAATTTATGATTTGAAAAGTGAAAGTGTTTTGAAGTTTGGCGTACAACCCTGATTTGATATGTCACCGTTAGATGCGATAACCAATAGATTTGATCATTATAGTTAACGGATTATACGGGGTATTGCTGGTTACTCTGACCGATAGATTCGATCGTTGCGGGAAGCAAATAAAATAGATTTTAGATTATGCGTTTTATCGTTTTATTATTTATCTCTCGTCATTGCGACTAATAGATTTAGTCGGGTCGAGGAGAGAATTAAACCAGAATTAGTCAAATTATTAATAAATTAAATTGATCAAAAATTATTTCTCGCCTAATATGACTAATAGGTATAGTCGGTTCGAGGAGAAAATTAGATAAAAAACAAACAATTAAAATTTTACAAAATTAATTAATTAAATTTTTTATTATTTTTTATTTTTGTATAGGGGGTGCGTTTTGTTTAGGTTAGCAATTTTTAGGGTGTGTTAATATCAAAGGGCTGAGCCCATTAGGATTTGGGTCCGTTACAATCAGGTATGGTGAGGATGCATGATGTATGGTGTGCTACAGACTTAAGAGCGTTTAGATCTGATCCTAAAGTGATCATACGGCCTGCATGCACTTGGTGTTGAGATGTATGGTGGGACACACGCAGTGAATCACGTTCACATGCGTCAACAGGTGGCCATCAAGAGGCCACGTGTTAGTCATCAGACGGCGATGGGAGGCATCACCCAGCCCCTTTCCCTTCTCTCTTTTTCATTCCACATTTTTCTTTCTCTCTCTATTCAGAACTCCCTCTCTCTGCTCTCGTTCTCTCTCAAATGCTTCCCCAGAAACCCGCCCTTAGCCACCACCCACCACCCACCACCGTAAACCGCCACAAAACCCAGTATCCCGATGAAGATTCCGATGAATCTTCATCGTCCCTACCCCAAACATTCATACCCGAACCCATAACTCATCCAAATCGATGAAGATCCTTATGATCTTCATCCCCTCCACCCCCACGTTCATACCAAAACCCAGATTTCAACAACATAAACTCCAAAAAAATTCCAGAATTCAAATCAAACAGCGCAAACACACATGCAAATCGGAATCACCAAATTAAAAACCCTAAAGCTAAGTTCAGATCTTAGTTACCTTTTGTCTTTCGTTTCTAGAACGTGTAAGCTCCCCCTCGCTAATCTCCTATTCTCTCTCTTTTCGCAAGTATGAAGGTGAAGATTGAAGCGGCGTTCTCAGCGTTTGTTGCACCCCAAATTTGCCCATCTAATTCCATTTCTAATTGGCTTATGTTATCCCATTTCATCTGCATCATCATCCCATAAAATCATGCATTTTTCAATAATCTGGAAATGAAAGCAAGGATCATGGATGCAAGGATTCATTTGTGGCTCTTTGTAAATATTCACATACTGGTGGTCATCATTTGAACAAATGTTGTGATATTCTCTGGCCGTATTTTTCCAATTCTATCGTTCACCCATTCAAGAGGCCCCTAAAGTTAATTGAGATACAAGAAATGACTAAAAAAAGACTCATGGTTTGGGAAATAGGAAGATGATGAGTTTGGTTATCTTTTGATACATCAAGTTAAGGTCTCATGTACATTAAGGTTGCTTCAAGTACAAATTATTATGAATTTAAGATTCAATCAGGAGTGTCCAATTTGGATCTAATTATTATGGAACTATGAAAAGTATACAAGTTTGATTCAAAGGTCTTCATCAAGTTTTGTACGAACATCGTTCGTATTTTCAAGAAGATTCAATCAAATAACAAGATTCATTCATAATTAGTTCCTTGAAACTCAAGTTATAATGCTAAATTCATAATCTTAATTCTTATTCAAAACTCAGATTCAGAAGTCAACCTCAGAGTTAACATTACAAGTCCGAGTGTATTCCCACATCGAAGTTACAAGCTAATAAGGTCCAAATTTTATTACAACAATCCTAACTTATTACAAAGGCGCTACAAATCGCAAAGGAAATATTACAACCAAAGAAAGAATCATCATCATAAACTCATCCTAATTTTGTCCCTAAATCTTCATGCCTCCATGTAAATCTCCAACTCACTCCCAACAACCGAGCTGCACCCTTGCATACTTCAGTAGTCAAATGTCTCAGAAAAATCCTCAACTGCAGTACCTGAACCGAAAGCCATTCGAAAGAACGTCAAAACAATGCCATAAAACCACAGTTCACACAAGGGTAAATTCAAAATTCAGAAGTCGCTCAAGCAAAGTTATACCCTGCAACATATATTTACAGCAGCCATCCAATAGCATCAAGACAGCCCTGCATACACTCTGTTTCAGCAATTCAGGCAG
Source organism: Vicia villosa (assembly GCF_029867415.1). NCBI lineage: Eukaryota > Viridiplantae > Streptophyta > Magnoliopsida > Fabales > Fabaceae > Vicia > Vicia villosa. The sequence goes on along the minus strand of NW_026705870.1, from coordinate 136,529 downwards.
CTTACAAGTCATTCAGAACTCCATACAAAAGAAAACAAATGGATTTATATCATGCTGCAAGTACATTCAGTTTCTCACCAGTTCAGCATTTAAGCTTAAAAGCATCATACATCCAAATCAAATGCATAACAGGTTATAACTCAATTTTGAAGTTAATTAAAGCACTGATCAAAACCTACCATACCATTCACAATACCAGAGCCTGTTACATTCAAACATCATACTCCTAACAAGCCAAGTAACCTGCAATCACAATAAATCAGCATTAACAGTCATTCTCTATAACCTGCAATTTTCCATACAATTCAAACCACTGCCATACCAACCACATTCAGCTTCCAATTTCATGCAACAAAGAAGAAGGGCAGACTCATCTAGTCTATTCAACACGAAATTACAAACACACATCAACAAGTACTTGCATACTAATTGGTTTTTCTAAACGGTTTGAATTATTTCCTTGCAACACATCACATAACAAACTACCATGTCATTAATTGAAGTCAGCCCCTGCAAATATCAAAACCAGTCCACCATTTAACACATAGCTAGCAGCCCTGCATAACAAGAAATTAATTCGGATTCAGTTTGCCTCAAACTCAACTCCTATTCATAAACTCCTATCTTGTTGTTAACAGAATTTTCAAATTGCTAACTTAACATTTCTCAGTTTCCATCTATAACTTTTACCTAACCCAACAGATTTCTAACCGATCACAACTAACTGTTTCCTAACTAACTAACTGTCAAACCAGTTTTTAACAACCTATAACCAATTAATTTGAAACCATATAACTAGTTGTTTCATAACCAATTCTCAACCAGTCCTAACCCTCTAACTGTTTTACATAACCTTTCCCAACTGCCAAATAACCAATCCGTAACTAACTTAAACTAACCCATAACAGAATTTCCAAACTCTAACAACCTAGTACAGTCCCATAACTAACCCTATAACTAACTGTTAACTCACTTCTAACAGTTACAACAGAAAACTAACAAACTCTCAGATCATAACTAACCTATAACTACCATTGCAACTGTCTAATAACAGAAGGGGGACCAATTTGTAACTAACCTGAGAATGAATAAGCTGAACCAGTGGTCTATATAACAAGCTCCTCCTCCACCATTTTGCTCTCTTCACTTTCACTCTCCCTTCACCACTCTGCTTGCATTCTCCACAACTCACCTTCATCTTCTCACTTTCTCAGCAGAACACCATCATCTTCAATTATTCACTCTTCACACAATCTTCTCCTCTTCCTCAATCCCTTCTGATCTTCGTCACTTCAAACCTCCTCTGAGTCTCCACCTCTTCCACCATTTTTCCTTCGCTCTGACTCTTCTCTCCCATTCTCTATCAGCTTCAATCACCTTCACTCATCTTCAACAACGTTCTTCAAGCAACATCATCATCTTCGCATCAGCTTCAACTGCAACAATATCAATACAACAACGAATCACAGAACAACAATCAACATAAGCTCAAAGTAATAGAAGAAGAGTTGAACAAGAAAGAAAGAGAGGAATCAAATACTCAACTGAATATGTCCTCCGTGTTCTCGCGTCTGTTTCGGCAATAGCTCCAATTAGATTCTTCACCTCACATCGATTCTTCATCATAGGACCTTGAGACGATTTGAGGGAGAGACTCAAACGAGAACCGAGCAAGATGTCAAATTGGAGAAGGCGATTACGAGCTTAGATTGAAAGATGGCGGAGAGAGTCAATCGGAGAAGAAAGGGATTTCGCCGCGTCGGAGTTTGGAAGGGAAGAACGTGAAGGCGAAAGGTCTCACTATTCTAACCCTAATCCCAATCTAATGCTTCCTTCTTTTATTTTTAATTTTTATTTTTTTAATTATTTTTGAATAATAATGAAGAATAGATCAGAAATATAATAATCCTCTTGGGCCATAGTCACGAATTACTCCGAGCCCACACCATTTTTTTTAACGAAAACAAAAACAAAAAAACTCATCCGTGGGCCTATCATGCTTTGCACCCCCTGTGGCCCGTCACTGCCATTTTTGGCTACTGACAATAAAAACTCTGCTGGGCCAACACCCTGGGCCCAGCGCTTTTGCTAGTCAACACCTGTATTTTCAGACTACACCCCCCTGGTTCCTTTTATTTTTCATTAATAAATTTAGGTTTTAATTAGATTTTTTTCCTATTTCTTTTAGATAATGAAGTGCTAATTTTTAGACCTTTAATATATATTTTGTCATATAAAAAAATGTTCACAAAAATATTAGTTTAGGCTAATTATTTTATTTCTCTTTTGCTTGGTTTTGAATTCTTTTTCATATAAAAATCATAAAAATAAATAGTATCTTTTAATTCATTTTGTATAATATTTTGAATTATTTGTTTTCATGTTTTGTGCTATATTTTCAAGTCATTCTTTTAGTCAATTTTGTACTAATTTTGTATCATGCTTACTTGTGATTTTTACTTGTAATTTCACTTGTTTGTTTCCTTTAGGTTTAGGACCTATAATTCATAACATTAGGCTAGTTGATCGTTTTAGGCTAGTTTTTCTTCCCTTTTTCTTTTCAACTTTAAAACATCTAAAAAAGGACGACGCGAATCATGCTAATCACTTTTTTTCATAGTGGGAAAGAAATTATTGGGGCGTAGGCCCCGATGTATGTTCTTTTCTACTTAGTGGGGGAAATGTTTGAGGTGTAGGCCTCGATGTATGTTCTTACCCGCTATTTAGAGAAGTGATTGAGGTGTAGGCCTTGGTGTATTTCTCTAAACATCTAAACTTTTAAGGCATGATTCAAGTCACAAATAATTTCCCTTAAAAGACATCCAACAAAAAAAACACTTCAAAATATCTAAAAAAGGCTCAGACCTAAACAAAGTAAGGAAGTGATGCGAAGCCTTGTAGTGGGTTTTCGTCCATCATGGAATTACACCTAAAAAACACAAACCAATCATCTCTCTTCTATCTCTTGCCTCCGAGGCATTCTTTCTCCTAATCGGACACGTTATTTCCGCTTCATTCCCAGCTTAAGACTCCAGAGGTCGAGCAGCGGAGTGCGAATGTAACTGTTCAACTAAAAAACACAAAAACAAACAACATATTGAGCCGAACTACGGCGCTCTGATTCCTGAAAAGGATACGTAGGCATTAGGTCGCGGGGCCTAAGCGAGCACAACTATTTATAAACCTTATTTTCCTCGTGTTTCTTTTTCTCTCATTTGCATGCATTCCCTTAGAAATTAAGCTTTAGACTTATACACCCTTAGATTAGAACAAACATAAGTGGATCCTGTGGAATACCACAGACGTGAGGGGTGCTAATACCTTCCCCTTGCGTAACCGACTTCTTACCCGATCTCTGGTCGCAAGACCTTTTCTTATCCTTCACCTTAGGTTTTTTTATATTCCTTTCCCTCTATGGGATAAATATATTGGTGGCGACTCTGTTCATCATTTCGCGAGCGTGCGACAGCTGGCGACTTTGCTGGTGACTCTAGCTTAGTCGATCCTAGCTTTTGTTTGTTTTCTTTTCTTTTGGTGTTTATTTGTCGATTTATTGCTTTATTGCTTTATTGCTATATTGCTTTATTGCTTTATTTCTTTATGTATCGCATTTTATTTTCCTATACTATGGATTATTATTATGCTATTTTGTTGGGTTGGGATGTTACTGATTTGAGGTAAAAGGCCCAATACCCAGGCCAGAGTGTTACTCAGGACACTAGGATAGAGTGGATCATGACGCCGACGAGATGTCAGGTCTTGTTTAGTGCGAGCATGAGACCCACGTGTAGCAACCTGCCTAAAATTGTAACTTAGAGAGTCGCCACCTATTCTGAAGGGCGAATAGGAAACCCTACGCAGTATAGAGATCAGGGTAAGATACTATATTCAGGTCGAGGGAAGGTGTTAGGCACCCTCAACCCTTTCCTATTGGCTTTGAATCTAAGGCAAAGGTTTGATAGCTAAGAGTATTAAGGTAAGGTTTATGCTAAAGAATTGAATAAGGGGAAAATTGAGATTTTAGGGTGGGGGACTCGCCTTGTTGCCAAGTGCCTACGTACCTCCTTATGGAGGATCAGAGTCTACGTAGTTCGGGGAAAGGGTTGTACGCCTTGAATTAGAATTTTGTATTTGAAATGGTTTTAGAGGCTTTTTGAATGGCCTATCGTAGTTTTGAATAAGGATAAAAATCCATAGTTTGATTTGAAATGTTTTGAATGTTTTAGATTTGGGCGTACAACCCTGGTTTTAATTTGTACTATTAATCGCGATGATCAATAGGTTTGATCACCATAATTAACAGATTAACAAAAGCATTGCTAATTATTCTAATCGATTGATTCGATTATCACCGTTAGCAAATTGATGTGTTTTGATTATTTTAATTATTTAATTTTATCATTATCCCTCGTAATCAATAGGTTCGATTACAAATAATAATGAATTTGATAAAGGGAAATATGCTAATCATCGTAACCAATAAGATGGTTAAAACCATTTAGCAAAAATAGGTTTGTTTGAATTATATTATTAATTAAACAAATATTAATAATTGGTGCGATTATTAAATCGAAACAAATATTAATTAATTAAATCTAATTATATTTAATTATTAAATTATTAAACTAATTAAAGATTATCACCTTAATTTAAATTGTTTAACCTAACTAACTAACTAATTAAAATAGAAAAATCTAATCCTATTTTGGTTAAATATTTAGATCTAATTCTAAGATTATGGTCAATTAAAAAAATAACCAAAGAAAAACAACATATAACCACACCATAACCGATGATGTCAGCGCGAGAGACAAAACCCATCCCCTTCCTCTTTCTCTTCACGTGAGACTTCTCTTTCTCACTTTTAAAGAACAACAAATATATCATCTCTCTTCAAAACCAAACAATGGTGACCCACCGTTTTTCCCCTTGAATCAAGGCAAACAACTATAATTAAGTTTTCAAAAAAATAAATTACCTGAAAGAAGATGATGATGGTGGTTCGGAGGCTGAGATGATAGTGGCTGTTGCGTTGGCCGGTGTGACTGGTGCGTGTCTGATCCGAGCGATTCCGTTGTTGAAGTCGATGATGATGATGATGTCCGCCTTTGTTGATTTAGCAGTTCGGAAAGAAACGCGTCGGTGTTGGTTTCGATGAGGTTATTCGTTGTTGTACATTGCAGGTGATGTTGTGATGAATTTTATGATAAAGACAAAAACAATAAAATGATTGTAAAACTTGTTACTTGAGATTTTTGTAAGGAAAACCAGCATATGTTAGAAAATTTATGGAGTATAAAACGTGAATGAGAGTGTTAGTTGTGGAAAATATGTACGTCACTGGAGACCCCCTTAGAAAAATAAGGGTTGGTGGTATATATACGTGAAACCGGTAGTGAAAATAGGGTTCAATTAGGTTAACTTAAAAGGAAATAAAATCAATAAAAATAGAAATCAATAACACAATTAAAATTCAAAGAAATATTTGTTTTGATTTTTTTTCTAAAAATAGAGAAAATCAAATCAAATACTTCAATGAAATTGACTTGCAGCAAAAGAAAAAAATTACCAATTATATTTTTATGATTTTTTTTTAGGTTACTTTTGTATTAAAAATAAACAAAAATAGAAAAATACTATATTTAAAATATACCTAAAATAAAAAACGAAAATAAAAATTAAATAATAAAAAAAATACAATTTTGTGGTTTTAAAAATAGAAATAAAGTTTAAAAACATAAATAAGTTAGTAACAAAAATTAAAAAAATGTCAGTAGTGGGATTCGAACCCGGAACTTTGTACCTGCAAGCCTTACCTCCTTATCGATTGGACTATGTCACTTAATCTAAATAAAATAACATTTATAATTATATTAGGGCAAATTTTGGGGTATGACAGCTGCCCCTGTTCAATCTTCTTGAACCTGGAGAGGTAGAAGATGATTGGACACTGAAATGCCCTGAAATTTGCTTGCGTAGGGAATGAGTTCTGTGGGAGATGGGCTTATAGATGCCATCCATTGGATTGTATCTGAAGAGATATAAAGTGGTGTCTTACATAAGACTACCTGAAGAGGTTTCTGGAATGGATACGGAAATTTGTCTTGAGGAAGACTACCTGAAGAGGCTGTAAATGTTTTGCAAAGACTACCTAAAGAGGTTCTTGGAGAGGACAACGAATGTCTTAGAAAAGATCACCCAGAAAGGTTCGTAGAATGTCTTAAAGAAGACTGAAAAGGATGCCAAATTATTTTTTTTTGACAGAGACTACCTGAAAAGGTGCTTAGGACAAGAATGTCTCGAAGAAGACTACCTAAACAGGTGCTTAGAAGAAAAATGTCTTGAAGAAGACTACCTCAAAAGGGTTTTTTAGAGAGGGTTCGAAAACGTTTCGAACAAGATTACCTATACAGGTTACAACATGTCTTAAACAAGATTGCCTAGAAAGGTACGATACATCTTAAACAAGACTGACCTATAAAAGTATTTGGAAAGGGTGTGATACGTCTTAGACAAGACTGACCTGGAGAGGCTCTTAGACAGGATATGATACGTTTTAAACAAAACTCACCTAAACAGATTCCTATAAAGGACATGAAACGTTTTAAACAAAACTATCTAAAAAGATTCCTATAAAGGATATGAAACGTTTTAAACAAAACTATCTAAAAAGATTCCTATAAAGGATATGAAACGTTTTAAACAAAACTATCTAAAAAGGTTCCTATAAAGGATATGAAACGTTTTAAACAAAACTATCTAAAAAGATTCCTATAAAGGATATGAAACGTTTTAAACAAAACTATCTAAAAAGATTCCTATAAAGGATATGAAACGTTTTAAACAAAACTATCTAAAAAGATTCCTATAAAGGATATGAAACGTTTTAAACAAAACTATCTAAAAAGATTCCTATAAAGGATATGAAACGTTTTAAACAAAACTATCTAAAAAGATTCCTATAAAGGATATGAAACGTTTTAAACAAAACTATCTAAAAAGGTTCCTATAAAGGATATGAAACGTTTTAAACAAAACTATCTAAAAAGATTCCTATAGAGGATATGAAACGTTTTAAACAAAACTATCTAAAAAGATTCCTATAAAGGATATGAAACGTTTTAAACAAAACTATCTAAAAAGATTCCTATAAAGGATATGAAACGTTTTAAACAAAACTATCTAAAAAGATTCCTATAAAGGGCATGATACGTTTTAAACAAAACTATCTAGAAAGATTCCTATAAAGAGAACGATACGTTTTAAACAAAACTATCTAGAAAGATTCCTATAAAGGACACGATATGTTTTAAACAAAACTACCTAGAAAGGTTCCTATAAAGGACACGATATGTTTTAAACAAAACTACCTAGAAAGGTTCCTATAAAGGACACGATATGTTTTAAACAAAACTACCTAGAAAGGTTCCTATAAAGGACATAAGACGTTTTAAACAAAACTACCTAGAAAGGTTCCTATAAAGGACATAAGACGTTTTAAACAAAACTACCTAGAAAGGTTCCTATAAAGGACATGAAACGTTTTAAACAAAACTATCTAAAAAGATTCCTATAGAGGATATGAAACGTTTTAAACAAAACCATCTAAAAAGATTCCTATAGAGGATATGAAACGTTTTAAACAAAACCATCTAAAAAGATTCCTATAAAGGATGCGAGCGTTTTAAACGGAATTACCTAGAAAGGTTTGGGATATGTCTTAAACAAGACTGCTTGGGAAGGTTAGGATAGTTATCTTGGACAAGACTACCTGGAAAGGTAAGAAACTGTTTGATTGCTTCTGGATTGCCTTTGAAGAAAGACTTGGAATGAAGTATTGGAATTGTATCTGTTAAGATTGAATCGTTGATACGATCATGTTTGCGTGGTAATTTGATGATAACATCTTTTTGAAGTGAAGTGACCTGAAAAGGTAGCGTTAGTTTTATGCAATGTCATGATGCATGTGTCATGTAATGAGATTCTCAATGAGAATTATGCATGTGCCTATCCCACACTGCGGGATGTGAATAGTACAGGCGTGAGAAGATCAAATATGCAACAATGCTCTTTGTATGATGCTAGTATGACTTCCCGAATATCGGAAATTTTGAGAGATGTGCCCCTGGATTTGAAGGAGGGACCTTTCGAGGGAACTCGAATTTCACCATGTCTTGCCTGATATGCATTGCCCCAGTGTTTGAATTCTTGGAAAAGAATGCTCCTAGTCAATAGGATTCTTGATTGTAAGTGTTGGATGTGAAGCAGAAGCTTTTTAGAGTGAGTCACGCGTTTCGGTAGCGCCTGACGGATAGTGATTTGCTGAGTACTCAGAATGAGATGACGTCCTTTATAAGATTACCTGAAGAGGTCCTTGGAAAGAATGGGAAATTGTCTTAAACAAGACTGCGCTTTAAACAAAGCTCGAAGGGATATGTTTGTGCAGATGGTCAAAAATGATTCCTATAGAGGATAAAGACTGTTTGTGGGGTTTTAAACAAAACTTAGGAAAAGACATCTTGAAGAAGATCATCCCCAGAAAGGATGGTGAATTGTCTTAGAAAAGACTTTGTACTTTAAACAAAGTTTGACAAGGTTTTTTGGAAGCGTAAGAGAAGTTTGAGTATGTCTTAAAAGACTAACTGAAAAAGTCGAGAGATGTCTTACAAAAGACTACCTAGAAAAGGCTCTTAGTGAGGAATGTGTCTTAGAGAAGACTATTTGCAAGGGTTTGAAAATAGAAAGGATAAGGAGTCTGGTCTTTAAAAAGACTATCTGAAAGAGTTTGAAAATAGAAGGGATAGGAAAATGTGTCTTAAAAGACTATTTGAAAAATGTTCCTAGAAAGGGTAAGAAGTGTTTGAACATGTCTTAAAGAAGACTATATGGACAGATTGAGAAGTATCCTATAAAGGTTCCTGGAAAGGATGTGAGACTGGCATTGACACCATCTGATACTGAGTGACCTTTGCAACGTGCCCCCAGGTAATGGACTTGCCCCGTGGGCTATTCAGCGTCCTTGAGAGACTCCAATGGATCTTGATTAGATTGCCCCATGAAAATGGGATAATGATGGGTTACGCCCTGTGTACACATTAGCCATCCCAGTCACGCGTAAGAGATGTTTCTTTTTTTTTGACAAGCTTTTAAAAGCTACTTCATCAGTCAGTAGGATTTTTAGCCATTAGTCATGCCCCATGCAACTTCTCCCTGATGTTAACATTTAAATCTATATAGACAAGTGTACTTTATAATGAAATGCAAATGCATACGTCTGTCTTGAAAGTTTGAAAACATTTTTTTTGGGTAAAACAAAGTTTTTTTTTTTGTAAGAAAGTGATATCAACTCAAGAGTTATAGTAGACCTTAAGGAGTCAGGATACCTTTGGTAACGGTATGTTTTCGAACTAACCATGTTTCAGTTAGGACTTTTAAGGGTTGTAACGTGGCCTGGTTCACGGTTTAAAGAAACAAAAGATAGAGGCTCAAAGTTTATTTGTACCCAATCCCCATCTTCGTGATGTTCTCCAGTCCTACGCTCAGTTGACTATGTGTTTAGTCTCCAAAAGAATTTGGGAATTATGACGTTGACATTTATGATGGTTCAAAAACCAGAAGTTTATTTTGCAAAGGCAGTCATCCTCCTTTCTTGTAATATTTTCTTTTGTGAGGGTGTGTAATGACCTCTTTTTGACTTTGTTATCCCTAATTTTTGCCTGAACTGTTCGTTTTAAAACTGCAGTCAGCGGGATGCCCCAATGTGTCCTAAGTCTCCTTAATAGGTTTTGACTTAGCAGGCCCTTGCAATGCTTTTTCTTTTTTCTTTGCGGATATTGACTGCCGAAATTAATGATGACGGGGAACCATCGGTGATTATGCTCAAAGGAACAACTTGGAATAATTAAGTTAACTGAGCAACTACCCTACCCCAGGTTATGTATTAAGGGTTTTATTTATATGAAGGAAAACTCCTACTTCTTTAGGCTCAAAGGGGTTGACGAGGGATTAACATCCTTATATCTCCATTATTTTAGGGATTGAACAAATGCCTGTACATCGTCAACACGGTCTGTTCGAAAGCGTAGTGTATGAAATTGTGGTATCGTTTTCGTCATTCTCCCTCAAAAGGTGTAAAACTTTCCACTAGAGTTGAATATCACAAACGAGAAAATCGAGTAAAAACACAGTTTTAAATATAGTGAGAACACTAGGAATGAATCAAGACAAACGTAAGCAATGCATTAATGATTTTTTGAAAAGTACATGGCATATGTCCTAAGACTAATGTTTAAACAAACGGAAAGAAATTGCAAATGGAAACAAAGCTAATGATCTAAGAAATTCTCCTTCTAGCCACCTATGGTGTTAGACTTGCTAGGATCTTCGAACTCAATGAGCCCTTCTTCAATCAAATCTTGGATCTTATGCTTCAATGGACCACAATCCTCTGTGTCATGACCAGGACTATCTGAATGATAAGCGCACCTAGCATGATGCTTGTACCCGGGAGCGGGGTTAGCCGGAGCTGAGTATGGATGCAGCAGAGTTACCAAGTTCTGACTGAGCAAATGTTGTAGAGCTTGAGATAGTGGCATGTGCAACGGGGTGAATGACCGTTTTGGCTTGGACCTCCAGGGGCGTTGGCCACCCTGTTGTTTTTGTTGTAGTGCCGGGGTCTGATTAACCAGGATTGCCCCCACAGTGTTGGGTTCCTTTTTCCCATCATATGATTTCTTTGCTTGATAGGAACCTGAGGGTGCCCCTTGTATCTTCCCATTTTTGATTCCATCTTCAATTCTCTCACCAATGACTACCAAGTCCGAGAACCCTGAAGATATGCTTCCGACCATCTTGTCGTAGTATGGTCCTTGCAAAGTGCTCATAAATATGTCCACCAGTTCTTTGTCCATTAGGGGAGGTTGGACTCGAGAAGCCATCTCCCTCCACCTTTGGGCATACTCCTTGAATGATTCATCCTTCTTCTGTGACATATTTTGTAATTGCATCCGATCGGGTGCCATGTCCAGGTTGTACTTGTAATGCTTCAAGAAGGTGTTGGCCAGATCATTCCAGCTTCGGACAGAGGACTTCTCTAATTGCATGTACCAGTCAATAGACGCTCCGCTTAAACTTTCTTGAAAGAAATGTATCATTAGCTTTTGATCGCGGGCGTAAGCAGCCATTTTCCGCACATACATGCGCAAGTGATTCCTCGGACATGTGAGTCCTTTGTATTTCTCGAAGTCGGGAATCTTGAATTTGTGAGGGATAGTCAAGTCTGAGACCAAACTCATTTCAAAGGCATCCACATCAAAGACATCGTATCCTTCTATCACTTTTAGTCTCTCCTCCAGTGCCTTGATTTGGTCACTACCCTTGGAGTCTTCCCTAGAGTTAGGAATAGACTGTTGTGTCTGAGGTACTTGGTCCGAGTTGTCCACCTCTGGCACTCCGTATTGTAGATCCAGGTAATCATCGTCCTTAGGGACATTGCTAGCAGGAATGCGCACTGTGCGGGTTGTCCCTTTTGTTTGTGGAGTGGGGACAAATCCTTCTTGGGAGGCCTCTCCTTTCTCTTGGAATTGGATAGCCCTTCTGACAGATCGGGCCTGAGATTTGTCCTTATCCGGGCCAAAGCCTGAAACAAATCCTAGCAGCGGGTTTTTGTCGTTAGGGATCTCATCCTGAACCAGGGTATCCCCAGACTGAACCTCTTTTGCCTTGTCTTGTTTGTCTAGGAGGGCCTTCATGAATTCTTGCATCTGAGCCATACCTCCTTTGACCTCCTCCACACTGAACTTCAGTTGATCCACTTCCTCACGAAGGGCGGCTTGATTCTGTTCCAACCGATCCATTGATTTCTTCTGCTGAAATCTTGTTTGATAGTATGGTCGGGATGTTAGGTTATCCTTCCCAATGGTTCCTTGCTCTGGAGATAGAAGAGGAATCTTCTCTTAATGTCATGAAAATGATGTGTATGCCATGCATGATGCGTATGATATCCTTTTTTTTCTTTTTTCCTTTTTTTTTGAATAAAAATATGACGCAAGAATGCACATGATGTATGATGAATGAAAAAAAGAAATAATAAAAATAATGATCAACACAATATATACATATAGCACAAATCACATAAGTTCATAGGTTCGACGCAGCGGCTCTTGGGAGCCAACCTTTTAATAGGGGGTGTTCTAGAAGGTCTCATGGGGTCGTTCGTAACCTCCAAGACTTTTTGTCTCTTCGGATTTTAGAACAACTCATTTTATCCATGAGGTTCGAATTTTTGGGGTAGGTTCTCGGAGAGATCAGCCAAGTATCCAGTCCTGCCCTCAACAAAGTCAAGCCTCGTTTTGGACATTTCCGAATACTCAACCCACTCCAAGTGGAGTTATCAATGAGACTCGTAGGAGATTCATACTCCCCTATTGATCTCAAAGTTAACCCCCACACTTAGGGTTTTAACACAACATAATGCCAGCAGTGCATATAAAAATACAACAATTAGGCAATTAAATATAAATATATTAACAAAAACAATTAAATATAAACATATTATAAACAATTAAATATTTTTTAGACAAAAAACAAAAAATAATTGCAAACCCTAAAAAAAAAAAAGCGAATTAGCCAAACCCTAAAAAGTTGTCAAACCTAAACCCTGCCAAAACCTAAAACCTATAGGAGCATAGTAATTCACCGAAATAGCTTCCCCAGCAGAGTCGCCAGCTGTAGCAACCTGCCTAAAATTGTAACTTAGAGAGTCGCCACCTATTCTGAAGGGCGAATAGGAAACCCTACGCAGTATAGAGATCAGGGTAAGATACTATATTCAGGTCGAGGGAAGGTGTTAGGCACCCTCAACCCTTTCCTATTGGCTTTGAATCTAAGGCAAAGGTTTGATAGCTAAGAGTATTAAGGTAAGGTTTATGCTAAAGAATTGAATAAGGGGAAAATTGAGATTTTAGGGTGGGGGACTCGCCTTGTTGCCAAGTGCCTACGTACCTCCTTATGGAGGATCAGAGTCTACGTAGTTCGGGGAAAGGGTTGTACGCCTTGAATTAGAATTTTGTATTTGAAATGGTTTTAGAGGCTTTTTGAATGGCCTATCGTAGTTTTGAATAAGGATAAAAATCCATAGTTTGATTTGAAATGTTTTGAATGTTTTAGATTTGGGCGTACAACCCTGGTTTTAATTTGTACTATTAATCGCGATGATCAATAGGTTTGATCACCATAATTAACAGATTAACAAAAGCATTGCTAATTATTCTAATCGATTGATTCGATTATCACCGTTAGCAAATTGATGTGTTTTGATTATTTTAATTATTTAATTTTATCATTATCCCTCGTAATCAATAGGTTCGATTACAAATAATAATGAATTTGATAAAGGGAAATATGCTAATCATCGTAACCAATAAGATGGTTAAAACCATTTAGCAAAAATAGGTTTGTTTGAATTATATTATTAATTAAACAAATATTAATAATTGGTGCGATTATTAAATCGAAACAAATATTAATTAATTAAATCTAATTATATTTAATTATTAAATTATTAAACTAATTAAAGATTATCACCTTAATTTAAATTGTTTAACCTAACTAACTAACTAATTAAAATAGAAAAATCTAATCCTATTTTGGTTAAATATTTAGATCTAATTCTAAGATTATGGTCAATTAAAAAAATAACCAAAGAAAAACAACATATAACCACACCATAACCGATGATGTCAGCGCGAGAGACAAAACCCATCCCCTTCCTCTTTCTCTTCACGTGAGACTTCTCTTTCTCACTTTTAAAGAACAACAAATATATCATCTCTCTTCAAAACCAAACAATGGTGACCCACCGTTTTTCCCCTTGAATCAAGGCAAACAACTATAATTAAGTTTTCAAAAAAATAAATTACCTGAAAGAAGATGATGATGGTGGTTCGGAGGCTGAGATGATAGTGGCTGTTGCGTTGGCCGGTGTGACTGGTGCGTGTCTGATCCGAGCGATTCCGTTGTTGAAGTCGATGATGATGATGATGTCCGCCTTTGTTGATTTAGCAGTTCGGAAAGAAACGCGTCGGTGTTGGTTTCGATGAGGTTATTCGTTGTTGTACATTGCAGGTGATGTTGTGATGAATTTTATGATAAAGACAAAAACAATAAAATGATTGTAAAACTTGTTACTTGAGATTTTTGTAAGGAAAACCAGCATATGTTAGAAAATTTATGGAGTATAAAACGTGAATGAGAGTGTTAGTTGTGGAAAATATGTACGTCACTGGAGACCCCCTTAGAAAAATAAGGGTTGGTGGTATATATACGTGAAACCGGTAGTGAAAATAGGGTTCAATTAGGTTAACTTAAAAGGAAATAAAATCAATAAAAATAGAAATCAATAACACAATTAAAATTCAAAGAAATATTTGTTTTGATTTTTTTTCTAAAAATAGAGAAAATCAAATCAAATACTTCAATGAAATTGACTTGCAGCAAAAGAAAAAAATTACCAATTATATTTTTATGATTTTTTTTTAGGTTACTTTTGTATTAAAAATAAACAAAAATAGAAAAATACTATATTTAAAATATACCTAAAATAAAAAACGAAAATAAAAATTAAATAATAAAAAAAATACAATTTTGTGGTTTTAAAAATAGAAATAAAGTTTAAAAACATAAATAAGTTAGTAACAAAAATTAAAAAAATGTCAGTAGTGGGATTCGAACCCGGAACTTTGTACCTGCAAGCCTTACCTCCTTATCGATTGGACTATGTCACTTAATCTAAATAAAATAACATTTATAATTATATTAGGGCAAATTTTGGGGTATGACACCACGCCCAGTCCGGGTTCAAATGAGGTACAATCATTGGCGTGTAGATGCACAATGATAGTATTTCAGGAGAACTATAACGGCTGGTGACCCTTTTGACCCACCATATACTGGATCCTACCTGTGAGAGGGGTTGGGAATATTTTTTTTGCAGGAAAACATACCTTCATCCTACCCCCATGGCCATTCAGACTATCTATCATAGTCAACGTCGAACCTCTGAATCTGGAGGTTTGACCTTATGTGATTTATGCCAAGGGTATTCAGAACCAACGTCGAACCTCTGAATCTGGAGGATTCGACCATCTTTGACTTATGCACAAGCTATTTATTCAGAAATCAACGCCGAGCCTCTGAATCTAGAGGATTCGACCATATCTTATTGATCATGAGAAGCTATCATCCAAGAGGCCTTGATCCTTGATCCTGATTTATGCTGCATTTGCATCATCATTAACATTTTTGCATTCATGCATGTGCATCCATGGTTACCAAGACTCTTACCACTCTTCCTCTCAATCCAGATCAGTCAAGACGATTCCTCCACACTGATATCTGACAAGTGCTCACAGAAGAAGACTCATGGAGAACTATGAACAAGATCAAGCTGCCATTAGAGAAGAGATGGATCAAATGAAAGGCAAGGTTGATGCTATTTTGGAAGCTATCCAAGCTTTGAGAAATGAAAGGGTTCCTGTTGTGCAAGAGATTCCTGTTTTTGTTAATCAACTTGCTGCTAGTCAACCTGAAGGCATTCAACATGTTGTCATTCCACCTTCTACTAATCCACCCGAGTTCCAACCAAGGACTAATGCTACCCTTGGAATGCCATTTAGCTTCATGACTGCTAATACTCTTGGAGCTTCAAACCAAGGAGGATCTATGCCCGTAACTTCTGGAGTACCAACTATGACTGGGCCTGCCTTCCCATTTCCTGCTCCACCTCCTCATACGGAGATTCCTTATCCTGCTTTTTGTGGTCCTCTGTTTGCTAATCCAGAAATGCATCCAATACCAACTGTTGAAAGAGCTCAACCTGTTGAGAGATCTTCTGAGAAGTACCAAATTCTTGAGGAAAGGATTCGAGCTATTGAAGGTTTTAGTGCCTATGGAATGGACGCTGAAGAGATGTGCTTAGTTCCTAATTTGGTTATTCCTCCCAAGTTCAAGACTCCCGACTTTCAGAAGTACAAGGGTTTAAGCTGTCCAAAGAGCCATATCATCATGTACTGTCGTAAGATGGCTTCTCACATTCACAATGACTCATTGCTCATCCATTGCTTTCAAGATAGCTTGTCTGGGGCATCTTTGAACTGGTATATGAATCTAGAGCGTAATAGGATCCGATCTTGGAAGGACTTGTCTGATGCCTTTCTCAAGCAATACCAATACAACATTGACATGGCACCAACTAGGTTGCAACTACAAAATCAAGTGCAAAGGACTAATGAGACATTCAAAGAATATGCCCAAAGGTGGAGAGAAATGGCTGCTCAAGTTAATCCACCACTTTCTGAATCCGAATTGGTTGATATGTTCATGAACACTCTTCAAGGGCACTACTACGAAAGGATGGTGGGTAGTGTTTCTTCTGGCTTCTCCGACCTAGTCAGTATTGGTGAAAGAATTGAGAATGGCTTGAAAATTGGTAAGATCCAGAATCCCGCCAATGCTGATGCTGCTAATAAATATGGGTACAAGAAGCCTCAGGGTAATTTCACCAAGAAGAAAGAAGGAGAAGCTAGTGTTATTTCTACTCAAGACCAAGCTCCTTATTATCAAGCGACCGCCACCGCTCCTCAAGCTTAGGCGGCACCTGTTGGTCAACAACCTTGGGTTCCTTATCAATAATATGTTCAACAACAACAACAAGGTTTGCAACAACAAGGTTATCAACAGAGACAAAGTCAACAGAGGCAGAATAAGCCAAAGAGGGTGTATGATCGTATACCAATGACTTATATCCAACTACTTGCTCGCTTGCTCGACCTCAAACTGGTTCAATTAGCGGAAGCTAGGCCTCCTCCTGATCCTCTCCCTCCAAATTACAAGATTAATGCTAAGTGTGAATTCCACTCTGGAGGACCTGGTCACACTACTGAAGAATGCAGAGTTCTCAAAGACAAAGTTCAGGATTTGCTTGACGCAAAAGAGATCGAGTTTTCACCTGTGGCACCTAATGTGATCAACAATCCCATGCCACATCACAATGGAGCTTCCACAGTGGACCGTGAAGACTTTATGTTTGTCAGAGAACATTTCATTTGCATTAGAATAAGGCCAAGCTTGCCATTGTATAGATCTCTCTAGTATTTTCAATTGTATCACTTTTGTTGTTATCAAGTACTTCTCATTGTAAGAAACTCATTCTGTTTGAATAAATAAAGATAATGCAATATACATGTTTTTCTCAAGTCATTTCATCTTTGTCATTATGTTCATTGATACTTCACTCATTTGTCTTAAGCAACTAAAAAAGGAGAATGATGAAAATTAAAAAACACATGAACTACTAACTGTATGCTTTTGGAACAAGATCCTGCCGATGATGTACAGGCATTGTTTCAGTTCCTAAACACTGGAGTTATAAGGGAGTGAAACCTTCGTCAACCCCTTTGAGCCTAAGGAGTAGGAGTTTCTTTTTTAAAAAAAATAATAATACAAAACCCTCAATCTTAACCAGGGGCAGGGTAGTCTTCAGCTAGTGCGACCGAGCGCTCAACTTTCAAGTATTCCATCAGAGGATCAATTACATCTCATGTCTCACAAAAAAAGAAAAAGAGCACAATCCACAATGGATGTCTCTCATTCACTAAGAACAAAGGCAGTCGCAACCTTTTCATCAAGTCAATCACAAAAATCATACAACTTGTTCCCGAACGAGGCAAAAAAAAAAGAGAGTGAAAAGAAAGTATTGAATCATGATCAAAAAAAGAAAGAAACAATAGCCCGCTAAGTCAAGAAGGAAAAGCTTTGAAGCAAATGACTTAGGCAAAAATTAAGGCATATCCCGCTGGACAACGGAAACCAAAATCAAAAGAAACTTTTCGTCCAGGCAAAAGTTAGGGAAAGCAAAAGACAAAGTAAAAGAAAAATCCTCCAAGGGACAAGTTGTTGTGACCATCAACAAAAGCACCAAAAGGTGACTGACACCTCCATCAAAGCCATAAAGGATCCTCCTCCA
Source organism: Vicia villosa (assembly GCF_029867415.1). Lineage (NCBI taxonomy): Eukaryota > Viridiplantae > Streptophyta > Magnoliopsida > Fabales > Fabaceae > Vicia > Vicia villosa. Next base: position 118,507 of record NW_026705870.1, on the reverse strand, counting down.
TCACAATCCTTCCTGAAAGGTGAACACTCGTGTCAAACTAGCTGAATGTAGGACTGGAGAACATCACGAAGAAGAGGTGGGTTAAGCAGAACTTGAGCCTTTATCCTTTGTTTCTTAAACCGTGAACCCGGCCATGTTACAACCCTGAAAAGTCCTAATTGAAGTAGGGATCGTTCCAAAAGCATACAAACTGTAAAATCATGTCAAACCTGACTTCTAATGTTGCTTGTCACTTGTGTTAGTATCAGTACAATATTTTGACAAATAAAACTTTTCCTTTGAGATTAACATGTGCATTGCATTCTCAATATCTTTTTTGAAACAGAATTGTATCTAACTTGAAAGTAAGTACTTGATACCAAGGAAAGTCTAACATTGAGACTCCATCGAGTGATCTTACAAAGGAAAAGGTTGGTCATCCGCTGAGAAAATATATAAAGAATCCATCAGGTGGAACAGTTCCTTTCAATCTGGGGCATTCATTCCTTGATTAACACTGGGACAGACCATTACAAATCTCCATGATTCAAGCATTATCAGATTCCTATCTCAAAAGATCATACAAGCTGGGGCAAGCTAGTGACAATTCATTTCTTCATCTTCAATCAAGTGTCAGATATCGAGACAGGTGTCGAGGAGTCAAGCCAAACACCTCACCTTCACAAATTCTATCCTTCAAGCAACAACCTTCCTGCAAGGAACCCTCCATCCACTCCTTATATCTTGGAAACAATCATTCCATTCATAATCATACAATCATCATGCATATCATTGCATTCTCATTATCATTTCTCACATGATCCAACCATCAATAAAGCAGGGGCATCCTTCCACCTTGATTCTCGAACATAGAGTTCCTGAACTCCATCCAATCTACCCCCTACACAAGGCAGAAACCCTGATCAATCAGTACACTGCATATAGAATTCATTGCATTGCATCTCCAAAAGTGCATAAAATAAATCAAACATTGCATATGAAGCATAAGCCAAGTTACTCATCAGATGAGATCCCTACACAACATTCAATTGATATTTCACTGGATCACTCAGAGTTACCATTGTGGTGTCATCTTCCAAGTCAAACATGTTTATCTTTCTCCAAACCCATGTCAGACTGGTATCCCATGTTTTCTTACCTAGCTCAGATTGGTATCTCTCTTTCAACCCAGAGTTGATATTTTTGTGTTCAACCCAGAGTTGACTTTCCTTCCATCTTTTAACCCCGAGTTAATTATATCTTCCCACTCAACCCAGAGTTGACGGTCATCTTTTATCTTCGCCCTCTCAACCCAAAGTTGACGATTATTTCTAGATTTTTCCTCTTTTCCCACTCAACCCAAAGTTGACGGTTATCCTTTATCCTTTTCCCACTCAACCTAGAGTTGACGGTCATTTTTTCTCTTTTCTCACTCAACCCAGAGTTGACGGTTATCCTTTTTCAATCCAGAGTTGATCCTTTACTTCTCAACCCAGAGTTTACAATCATCTTTCGTTCAATCCAAAATTGATTCATTTTCCCACTCAACCCAGAGTTGACGGTCATTTCTTTCTCAACCCAGAGTTGACGGTTATCCTTTTTCAATCCAGAGTTGATCCTTTACTTCTCAACACAGAGTTGACAATCATCTTTCGTTCAATCCAGAACTGATTCATTTTCCCACTCAACCCAGAGCTGACGGTTATTTCTTTCTCAACCCAGAGTTGACGGTTATCCTTTTTCAATCCAGAGTTGATCCTTTACTTCACAACCCAGAGTTGACAATCATCTTTCGTTCAATCCAGAATTGATTCATTTTCCCGCTCAACCCAGAGTTGACGGTCATCTTTTCTTTTATTCAACCCAGAGTTGATCTTTCCCTTTTCGCACTCAACCCAGGGTTGACGGTTATCTTTTCTTTTATTCAACCCAGAGTTGATATTTCCCTTTTCCCACTCAACCCAGGGTTGACGGTTATCTTTTCTTTTATTCAACCCAGAGTTGATCTTTCCCTTTTCCCACTCAACCCAGAGTTGACGGTTATCTTCTTTCTTTCTCACTCAACCCAGAGTTGACGATCATCTTTTGTTTTTACCCACTCAACCCAGAGTTGACGTTTATTTCTAATTGTTCATCTTTCCTCTTTTAACCCATAGTCGTTATCCAATTCCTTGTTCAACCCAGAGTTGAATCACCTTCCCTCAACCCAGAGTTGATGTCTACCTCTTGCTTTCAACCTAGAGTTGATGTTCTTACTTTCTTTCTCAACCCAGAGTTGATACCTATATCTTGTCCCACTAAAACTGATTTCCCTCTCTGTTCTCAACCCAGAGTTAACCTACTTTTTTTTCTCAACCCAGAGTTGCTGTTCATTTCATTTCTAATCCAGAGTTGATACAATCTTCCTCAGTGGAGTTGACACCATTTCTTCCCCAGTGGATCCTATCTCATCTCTCTTCAGGCAAATTTTCAGGTTCTCTTGGTATTTAATCTTCTTCTACCTTGAATGTTCGAAAGGCTAGCGCCAATCTCACTTTCAGGTTCAAGATGATTAAATAGGGGCAGCTGTTGCACCCCAAAATTTGCCCATTGATCCGCTGTCGCGCACGGATCAAAAACGAGTATTTTGAAAACGTAGTTTAGCGGTAACGACAACTCGAATATCGTTCTCACAAGGATTCTTTATTATTACTAACCGACGGTAAATCAATTTGGGGGGGTTGTTTTAGATTTCGATTAAACAAAATAGTGAAAATAAGTGATTATCAAAATAAGTTGAAACGATTAATCTACTGTTTTGGCTTCCTAACTTATCATCGATCCAAATAATTTCCAACTCACAAGCGGATTCTATTCCCTTTTCGATTATAACAACAATTATACAAGCGCAATTGATATTATATGATGTATGTTCCTAATTCCCGAATTAAGCAAACGGATTATATATAGCAATCGTGACTTAAGCAAACACGACAAACATACGCGGATTAAGCAAACGCGATTAAAATATAGGAACATGCAACCATCGAAATAAATCAATTTAAACTTACACAATATCGAATTAAGCAAACAACATATCAAAGATTAGAATTGAAAGGAAATAGATTAATTGGAAAATATAAGAACCTCAAAGTATCGGCGGAAACCGTTTACAGCAGATTAACCTCTAAGAATTAGTTCTTCATGATTAAACGTACCAGCTCTCCAAATAAATTCGTGAATAGTGAACGTCAATGTAAACAATACGGCCAGACCTAGGTAAAATGGGAGAGACAATAATTCGGGTCATAACCCAACTGGGTCAAACAAACATAACCCAGGCCCAAAACTAACGATCCAAAACTAAATAAAACTAATGTTGCAGCTTCAAACGAAATTCTGGAAAATATGCACTCCGAATCTGACTTTGACTCCAACACGAAAGTTGTAGCTCTTTCTCTTAGCTTTCTGGCCATTATTAGAACGCCTCAATCGGACTCCCGGAACTCCAGTTATGATCGTTTCCGTGCAGACTGCTAAACCTGAAAAATAAATACGAAAATCAAATAACAATAAAAATAATTTAAAATATAAAAACATTATAAAATACAAAAATAAGACAAGAAAACCATGGAAATGTATAAGTACAACCGTAGAGGAATGTGCATCAAAATGCACTAATCAAATTCCCCCACACTTGAACTTTTGCACTCTGAGCAGAATGAAAAACAAAACAAAGAAAGCAGAAATACATCAACAATTACTCATCCTAGGCTACCAATTTTCTTCGGGTAAGTTTGCATCGACAGGTACTAATCTTGCACACTAAGGACATCGTAAGAACACTAACCACAGATATGCAGACATAAGCCTCCTAAATACACAAACCAATTCAAATCATATTATTATACCATAGCCTAACTTACTCATCCTTTTTGCTCTTTTTCATTCAGGCGCAATCACATTAAGCCCGTTATCTCCACACACTTATAGCAGGACGACCGGTTAGCGACTCTGATCCTTTTGCACAGGGTTCCGGTACTTGCATGGCATAACCCTTTGCTTACTCAGATGTAGTTGCAGGGGATCGGACCGTAATCCTCCCTACCAAGTTCAGCACCAGAAACCGCTGAACCAACTAACAAAGAGTTTTGAAAATTTTTTTTTTTAAAGATTACACAACCGTTGGGTTAAGTGACTGGGTGAGGATCACCAAACTTAGAAGGTGTATTACCTTTTTCTTTTCTTTTTTTCCTTTTTTTTCTTTTTGGAACATTCACTTATATTCATCGGCTTCCCTGCGTAAAGTGTGTGAGAGATGGTACCGACTACTGAAATAAACTACTCAAGAGCTTTCAGAGAATGAGAATTTAAGGCTAAAACATAATAAAAAATTCAAATCAATTTCCATATGCAGGAGACTTACGGTGTTAAAACGATACCAATCTTGTGAATTTTTCCCAAGTCTCCGCAAACTCGACTCAAATCAGTCTATAGCCTAAAACTTTCAAAACGATGCATATTTATTTATTTATTTATTTTTTAAACTGAAAACAAAACAAGAAAACAAAAGAAAATAAAACAAAGAACAAAAGCAAAGAAAATAAATGATTCCCTCCCCCACACTTAAAACAAGAATTGTCCTCAATGAAAAAAACTCAAATATAAAGTAAGAGTGAGAGAAAGGAAAGAACACACCCGAGTATTCAAGGAGGATATGTGATCGCATAAACAGCCTTTGCTAGTGAAGCCTCTTTTACAATCTCAACTTCCAAAGTAGGGCTCTCATGGAATAGCCTAATACGGTGTACATTGACCTTGAAATTTATTTTAGTGCCTTCTCCTTTTATTCCAGGATCAAAGAACAATCTCCGAAAAGTAAAAGTGTCGAATCCGCACGTGAAAGCGATGTCATTTATCACAACATCAAAGATCAATGGTTGAAAGGGTTGCCTCACTAATTTTTCTTCATCTGAAAGTGAGATCTTATGCTCATTACATGATGAAATAATATCAAGAATGTCAATCAAAGTCCATCCAATTCCATTTCTATGTTTCTTCAATGATTTCTCTTCATTCTCAAATTCAGTCTTTGATGAATAATTTAAATCTTTAGGAAGTAGTTCAGACTCTAAAGAAGGTGGTTGTTCAACGGATGGTGTGTTTTGGGAAGCCGAGATTTCAAGTTCAACTGCATAAACAACTTCATCGACAACTTCACCTATAGTAAAAATGTCACCCTGCAAGGCATCATTAATCTCAGCACAAACAACACACACGTTAGTGTCAGTACAATCAGAACATGAGTAAACATCATCAAAATCAGACAGTGATGGAAAATAAGATGAAAGCAAATCATTACGAGTATCATCAACATTTTCAGAAAGCGACTCAATTTGAAAAATAGAATGCTCTTCCAAGGGTTGTTGGTTTGATCCTTGAGCTTGTTGCATGGCATTCATCAAAGTGGAAAGCTGTCCAATTTGTGTTTGCAAAGTCTGAAAAGTAGAATCTATTTGTTGTTGATACTGGAGATTATTCATAGTCATTTGTTTAACAAGGTCCTCTAGTGAAGGTCCGGAAGATGCAAAAGTGGTAACTTGGGGAGGGAAGAATCTTTCTAAGAACACTTTTTTGAGATCATTCCAGCTTGTAACAGAGTTCGGCTCAAGGTAGTATAACCAATCTTTTGCAGCACCTTGAAGTGAGAACGGGAAGACTCTCAGCTTGATATGGTCTTCTGTTATTCCTTTAGGTCTCAATAATGTAGAACAAACAATCTGGAATTCCTTTAGATGCTTATGTGGATCCTCACCTGTAAGACCACTAAACCTTGGCAACAAGTGTATTAAACCAGATTTCGATTCAAAGGGAACAACAACATCAGCATATTCAATACATAAACCATTATAATTAACATCAAGCGCAGCTAGCTGCCTTAGTGTTCTTTGATCAACCATATTATCAAAATCAAGTTCAGAATCAAAATCAATTAAGCAATGCAACACCAAATGCGAAAATGCCAACAATGTCCTATAATAGCCATAAACAAATAGAATGAAGGAACACGATAAAAATAAGTTCAGAAAAATATAAAAACACAAAATTTAATCTAATCAGATGAAATAAGAATTTTGAGATTTTTTTTGGATTTTTTCGACTCTATGAAAACAGTAAAAAATTCATTAAAAATAGAAAAACGATGAATTTGACAATTTTGGCTCGAATTCCCTTACTCTTCTAGAGTAAGGGAGAATTAATCGCACGATTTTTCTACTTCCAGTAAGCAAAAACTTTTTACAATCGAACACAATTTTTTTCAAAAACTGAATTTTTTGACTCTAAACGCGGATTGGCCAAATGCGTGAGGAAACTAACGCCTAAACGCGAGAACACTAAACCTATGACTCTAAAACCGATTAATAATAACAAGAATCCCCGGCAACGGCGCCAATTTGATCCGCTGTCGCGCACGGATCAAAAACGAGTATTTTGAAAACGTAGTTTAGCGGTAACGACAACTCGAATATCGTTCTCACAAGGATTCTTGATTATTACTAACCGACGGTAAATCAATTTGGGGGGGGGGGTTGTTTTAGATTTCGATTAAACAAAATAGTGAAAATAAGTGATTATCAAAATAAGTTGAAACGATTAATCTACTGTTTTGGCTTCCTAACTTATCATCGATCCAAATAATTTCCAACTCACAAGCGGATTCTATTCCCTTTTCGATTATAACAACAATTATACAAGCGCAATTGATATTATATGATGTATGTTCCTAATTCCCGAATTAAGCAAACGGATTATATATAGCAATCGTGAATTAAGCAAACACGACAAACATACGCGGATTAAGCAAACACGATTAAAGTATAGGAACATGCAACCATCGAAATAAATCAATTTAAACTTAGATAATATTGAATTAAGCAAACAACATATCAAAGATTAGAATTGAAAGGAAATAGATTAATTGGAAAATATAAGAACCTCAAAGTATCGGCGGAAACCGTTTACAGCAGATTAACCTCTAAGAATTAGTTCTTCATGATCAAACGTACCAGCTCTCCAAATAAATTCGTGAATAGTGAACGTCAATGTAAACAATACAGCCAGACCTAGGTAAAATGGGAGAGACAATAATTCAGGTCATAACCCAACTGGGTCAAACAAACATAACCCAGGCCCAAAACTAACGATCCAAAACTAAATAAAACTAATGCTGCAGCTTCAAACGAAATTCTGGAAAATATGCACTCCGAATCTGACTTTGACTCCAACACGAAAGTTGTAGCTCTTTCTCTTAGCTTTCTGGCCATTATTAGAACGCCTCAATCGGACTCCCGGAACTCCAGTTATGTTCGTTTCTGTGCAGACTGCTAAACCTGAAAAATAAATACGAAAATCAAATAACAATAAAAATAATTTAAAATATAAAAACATTATAAAATACAAAAATAAGACAAGAAAACCATGGAAATGTATAAGTACAACCGTAGAGGAATGTGCATCAAAATGCACTGATCACCCATCTAATTCCATTTCTAATTGGCTTATGTTATCCCATTTCATCTGCATCATCATCCCATAAAATCATGCATTTTTCAATAATCTGGAAATGAAAGCAATGATCATGGATGTAAGGATTCATTTGTGGCTCTTTGTAAATATTCACATACTGGTGGTCATCATTTGAACAAATGTTGTGATATTCTCTGGCCGTATTTTTCCAATTCTATCGTTCACCCATTCAAGAGGCCCCTAAAGTTAATTGAGATACAAGAAATGACTAAAAAAAGACTCATGGTTTGGGCAATAGGATGATGATGAGTTTGGTTATCTTTTTATACATCAAGTTAAGGTCTCATGCACATTAAGGTTGGTTCAAGTACAAATTATTATGAATTTAAGATTCAATCAGGAGTGTCCAATTTGGATCTAATTATTATGGAACTATGAAAAGTATACAAGTTTGATTCAAAGGTCTTCATCAAGTTTCGTACGAACATCGTTCGTATTTTCAAGATTCTATCAAATAGCAAGATTCATTCATAATTAGTTCCTTGAAACTCAAGTTATAATGCTATATTCATAATCTTAATTCTTATTCAAAACTCAGATTCAGAAGTCAACCTTAGAGTTAACATTACAAGTCTGAGTTTATTCCCACATCGAAGTTACAAGCTAATAAGGTCCAAATTTTATTACAACAATCCTAACTTATTACAAAGGCGCTACAAATCGCAAAGGAAAGATTACAACCAAAGAAAGAATCATCATCATAAACTCATCCTAATTCTGTCCCTAAATCTTCATGCCTCCATGTAAATCTCCAACTCACTCCCAACAACCGAGCTGCACACTTGCATACTTCAGTAGTCAAATGTCTCAGAAAAATCCTCAACTGCATTACCTGAACCGAAAGCCATTCGAAATAACGTCAAAACAATGCCATAAAACCAAAGTTCACACAAGGGTAAATTCAAAATTCAGAAGTGGCTCAAGCATAGTTATACCCTGCAACATATATTTACAGCAGCCATCCAATAGCATCAAGACAGCCCTGCATACACTCTGTTTCAGCAATTCAGGCAGCTTACAAGTCATTCAGAACTCCATACAAAAGAAAACAAATGGATTTATATCATGCTGCAAGTACATTCAGTTTCTCACCAGTTCAGCATTTAAGCTTAAAAGCATCATACATCCAAATCAAATGCATAACAGGTTACAACTCAATTTTGAAGTTAATTAAAGCACTGATCAAAACCTACCATACCATTCACAATACCAGAGTCTGTTACATTCAAACTTCATACTCCTAACTGAAGGATAGAAAAACACTTAGAAAGGGGGGGGGGGTTTGAATAAGTGTAGCTTTAAAGCTTGACAGATAAAAATAAATTGCACAGTTATTTTTATCCTGGTTCGTTGTTAACTAAACTACTCCAGTCCACCCCCGCAGAGATGATTTACCTCAACTGAGGATTTAATCCACTAATCGCACGGATTACAATGGTTCTCCACTTAGTCAGCAACTAAGTCTTCCAGAGTCTTCTGATCACACACTGATCACTCCAGGAACAACTGCTTAGATACCCTCTAAGACTTTCTAGAGTATACTGATCCACACGATCACTCTAGTTACAACCTGCTTAGATAACCTCTAAGACTTCCTAGAGTATTCTGATCCACACGATCACTCTAGTTCCTTACAACTTAATGTAATCAATTCTAAGAGTATTACAATTGCTTCTTAAAAGCTATAATCACAAACTGTGATATTTCTCTTAACGTTTAAGCTTAATCTCACTAATATATTACTGCAGCAATGTAGTGAGCTTTGATGAAGATGAAGATTCTGAGCTTTGAGTAGAACAGAGTTTCAGCAAGTTAATATGAGTTGTTTTCTGTTCAGAGTCGTTAACCTTGCTTCTCATCAGAACTTCATATTTATAGGCGTTGGAGAAGATGACCGTTGAGTGCATTTAATGCTTTGCGTGTTCCGTACAGCATCGCATTTAATGTTATACGCTTTTGTCAACTACCTCGAGCCTTGTTCATGCTGTGTCTACTGACGTAGCCTATAATAGCTTTTAACGTTCCTTTTGTCAGTCAGCGTAGCTTGCCACTTGTACTTCCTTCTGATCTGATGTTTGTGAATACAACGTTTGAATATCATCAGAGTCAAACAGCTTGGTGCAAAGCATCTTCTGATCTTCTGACCTTGAAGTGCTTCTGAGCGTGATACCATCAGAACTTCAGTGCTTCTGATCTCATGTTCTTCTGATGCTTCCATAGACCCATGTTCTGATTCTGCTTCGACCATCTTCTGATGTCTTGCCAGACCATGTTCTGATGTTGCATGCTGAACCCTTTGAGACAAAGCTTCTGAGCGCTGAATTATGCATACTCTTTATATATTTCCTAAAAAGGAAATTGCATTGGATTAGAGTACCATATTATCTTAAGCAAAATTCATATTATTGTTATCATCAAAACTAAGATAATTGATCAGAACAAATCTTGTTCTAACAATCTCCCCCTTTTTGATGATGACAAAAACATATATAAATGATATGAATTTGCGATCAGAAAGAACAGACGACAAAAGACAAATTACACAGCTATAGCATAAGCATATGAATATGTCTCCCCCTGAGATTAACAATCTCCCCCTGAGATAAATAATCTCCCCCTGAAATAAATACTCGAAGAACTTTAATAAAAGACTTCCCTGATTATTTCGGTAGAGACGATCACATAAGCTTCTGTCTTTAGAGAATTCATAGCTTCTGACTTCTGCTTCCATTGGACAGCTTCAGAACTAGAATTTCTTTAGATCCCTAGAACACTCACAGCTTCTGATTCCTGCTTCCATCTAGGACAGCTTCAGAACTTGAATTTCTTTGATCTTCTGAACATTCACAGCTTCTGACTTCTGCTTCCATCTAGGACAGCTTCAGAACTTGAATTTCTTTGATCTTCTGAACATTCACAGCTTCTGATTTCTGCTTCCATTTAGGACAGCTTCAGAACTTGAGTTTTCTGGATCTTTAGAACATTCACAGCTTCTGATTTCTGCTTCCCTCGGATAGCTTCAGAGCTTTGAATTTCTACCAACATTACTTCATGCTAGATTTGTATCAGAACATTGTTGAATGTACCAGAGCATCATCAGAGCATCTCTACATCCTGAAATGTTACAGAACAAAAACTAAACGACAAAAGTCAGCATGAACGAGTCAGAACATAAAATGTATATTAGAACACATGATATGTATCAGAGCCATATAGGCTAAAATAATGTATCAGAGCAAATAGAATTTTGTCAGAGCAAATAGACAAATATGGATCAAATTCTATTATCAGTGCTTCTGATTCATTCTTCTTTCTTGCTTCTGATTTCTGAAGCTTGACAGCACTCAGCTTGCTTCAGTTTCCATGAGTTTATTCTTTTTACAGAATAACACTTCTTATGGTTTTGCTTCTGTGTTTGCTTTGAAGATTCTCTTCACTTCTTTATACCTGCAAAACACTTAAACCATATAGAACTTGCAGTTCTTGTTAGAAAATGTGTGGGAGCTTTACCCAGCAACTGATAGATTAATCAAATCATTTATCATTTATTTTCTCCCCCTTTTTGTCATAACATCAAAAAGAATATTTCAAAAGATTCAGATGAATAAAACGACAAATAAAATCACTGGAATGTAAAAACAAAGAAACTTTTCATTGATAATCAAAAGATATTACATGAGAAGATGATTAACAAGCAGATGCAACAAGGAAAGAAAACTAGTAAGACCAAAGACTAAGACCCTAGCTAAGACAAAATCTGTGCCAGCATGTCTTGAACCCTGTCAATAGTTGCAGTTTTCCTTGCCATGAAGGAGTGAAACGCATCATTGACTGCTTCTTGGGCTTCCAGGCGAGGGGTCAGGGAGACTTGGTTCTGATGCAGATCTTCCACAATCTTTATCAGAGACAACATTCTTAGCAGGTGAAAATGAAGAGATTTCTTTGGAATCGGTTGAGGGAGAGGAAAGGTTAGATGAGGAGGAAGTTGAGTCTTGAAGGTAAAAAGATGAGGAAGAAGATGGAGATGATGGAGGGCTTTCACCAGGGGGTTGAAACACACGTCTAGAATAGTTTCCAGATAACATTGCTTCGAATGGATTCACCTTGAGAGGGTCATATGTGATCTTTATCTTTTTGGGTTTGGAAGGAGATGTTTCAACAACTTTTCTCTTGTTTTGATCATTTTCATGGTTTCCTGGGCTTGATGAAGGGTTCATGATGGATTTGCAGATAATGAACAACTAGGGTTTGATATGAATGCAAAAAGATAGAGAACACAGACAGAGTATGATAGAGAAGATATAAGAGGGAAAGAGAAGCGTTTGAAGAGTATTTAAAAGAAAACTGAAAGAGAGTAAATGATGAAAAGCATTTAATGTTACGTGACATGAGGAGAGATAATAAAGACAAATGAGGTGACTAGCACAGTTACCTATGGTCGGCGTCCCTTCAACTGCACGCGCGCTTATCCATGAATAGTAACGACAGGTTTACCATCCCGAGATAAAACGTTACAGCTGTTTTGCTTTAAAAGAGGTTCTGAATCAACTTAGACAATGAAACGTTAGTAATAACCGAATCATAATTTCTAAAAGGTTTCAATCAGAACTTCTGATTAGAAAATAATCCATTTTCATTTCAGAAGATACTCATACATAAGAACTTCTCATCTTCTCATTCTGGGCATAAATCCATACTGATGTTCTTCAGAATGAACTTAAACCTATCCTCAGCCAGGGGTTTTGTAAAGATATCAGCCCATTGATGGTCTGTATCAACAAAGTTTAAAGATATAACACCCTTCTGAACATAGTCCCTTATGAAATGATGTTTAATCTCAATATGTTTAGCCTTTGAATGAAGAATAGGATTCTTAGATAAACATATAGCAGAAGTATTATCACAGAATATAGGAATGTTACTCTCATATATCTGATAATCTTCTAACTGACTCTTCATCCAGAGCATCTGTGTACTGCAACCAGCAGCAGCTACATATTCTGCTTCTGTTGTTGATAGAGCAATAGTTGCTTGCTTCTTGCTATACCAAGAGATCAAATGACTTCCAAGAAATTGGCAACTTCCTGAAGTACTTTTTCTTTCAATTCTGTCTCCAGCATAGTCAGCATCGCAGAATCCTACTAAGTTGTATTCTTTAGATTTTCTGTAAACTAAGCCAACATTAGTAGTACCTTTCAGATACCTTAGAATTCTCTTAACAGCAGTTAAATGAGATTCTCTAGGATCTGATTGGAATCTAGCACACAAACAAACACTGAACAGAATGTCAGGTCTAGAAGCAGTCAAATATAGAAGAGATCCAATCATACCTCTGTATAACTTCTGATCTACCTTCTTACTTACCTCATCCTTACCTAGGATGCATGTTGGATGCATAGGAGTTTTGGCTTCTTTGCAGTCTAGAAGATTAAACTTCTTCAGAAGTTTCTTCACATACTTGGTTTGGTGAACATACGTTCCTTCTGATGTTTGATTTATTTGTATTCCAAGGAAATACTTGAGTTCTCCCATCATGCTCATTTCAAACTCAGCCTGCATAGACTCAGCAAACTCCTTTCCAGGTGTAGCATTAGATGTTCCAAAAATAATATCATCTACATATATTTGACAAATTAAAATATCCCTTTTAAAGGTTTTACAAAAGAGAGTAGTGTCCACTTTTCCTCTAGTGAAACCATTGTCCAGAAGGAAAGAACTTAAGCGTTCATACCAAGCTCTGGGAGCTTGTTTCAATCCATACAACGATTTCTTTAGTTTAAAAACATGATTAGGAGACATAGAGTCTTCAAAACCAGGAGGTTGATGGACATAAACTTCTTCATCTATATAACCATTTAAGAAGGCACTCTTAACATCCATCTGATAGAGAGTGATGTTATGTTGAGTGGCAAATGAAATTAATAGACGAATAGATTCTAACCTGGCCACTGGTGCAAAGGTTTCTGTATAGTCAATCCCTTCTTGCTGACTATAACCCTGAGCCACCAGTCTGGCTTTGTTCCTTACCACTTCACCTTTCTCACTGAGCTTGTTTCTGAAGACCCATTTTGTACCGATTATATTGAATCCATCTGGTCTAGGAACAAGATCCCAAACATCATTCCTTGTAAACTGATTCAGTTCTTCTTGCATAGCAATTATCCAGTCTGGATCTTCTAGAGCATGATCAACAGAAGTTGGCTCGATCAAAGATACAAGACCTAATTGACAGTCTGCATTGTTCTTAAGGAATGCTCTTGTTCTGATTGGATCATCCTTCTTTCCAAGAATGACATCTTCTGAATGACCAGAGATGAGTCTGGATGATCTTCTGACAGATGGTTCTTCCGAAATGCTTAGATTCTCCAGAGAAGCTGATACTTGATCTTCCGATTCTTTGCTTCTGAGAAGCTCTGCTTCTGATGCGTTGCTTCTTGGCTCAACAACTTCTGATATATCAATATCCCAATCTGCAAAATTATCAAACTGCTTTGGTTTTTCAGAACCAAGCTTATCATCAAACCTGATATTGATTGATTCTTCCACAACCAATGTCTCAGTATTGTATACTCTATAGCCTTTTGAGCGTTCAGAATATCCAAGAAGGAAACATTTTTGTGCTTTGGAATCAAACTTACCAAGATAATCTTTAGTGTTCAGAATAAAGCATACACATCCAAAAGGATGGAAATATGAAAAGTTGGGCTTTCTATTCTTCCACAATTCATAAGGAGTCTTATTTAGAATAGGTCTGATAGAGATTCTATTCTGAATATAGCATGCAGTGTTTATTGCTTCTGCCCAGAAATGCTTAGCCATATTGGTTTCATTGATCATGGTTCTGGCCATTTCTTGCAGAGTCCTATTCTTTCGTTCTACAACTCCATTTTGCTGTGGAGTTCTAGGACAAGAGAAATCATGGGCAATACCATTTTCTTTGAAGAATTCTTCAAAGGATCTGTTCTCAAATTCACCACCATGATCACTTCTGACCTTTATGATTTTACACTCTTTTTCAGATTGAATCTGAATGCAGAAATCAAAGAACACTGAATGAGACTCATCCTTGTGTTTCAAGAATTTTACCCATGTCCAGCGGCTATAATCATCTACGATGACTAATCCATATTTCTTCCCTCTGACAGATGCTGTTTTGACTGGGCCAAACAGATCAATGTGCAAGAGTTCTAATGGCCTTGAGGTAGAAACAACATTCTTGGACTTGAATGCAGGTTTGGAGAACTTGCCCTTCTGACATGCTTCACAAAGAGCATCTGATTTGAATTTCAGATTAGGGAGTCCTCTGACAAGATCCAGTTTGTTAATCTGAGAAATCTTTCTCAAACTAGCATGACCTAATCTTCTGTGCCAGACCCACTGCTCTTCAGAAACAGACATAAGACAAGTCACCTTCTGACTCATAAGATCTTGCAGATCTGTCTTATAAATGTTGTTCTTCCTCTTGCCTGTAAATAGGATTGAGCCATCCTTCTGATTTACAGCCTTGCAAGACTCTTGATTAAAGATTATATCATAACCATTGTCACTCAATTGACTGATAGATAAGAGGTTATGTGTTAATCCTTCTACAAGAAGTACATTAGAAATGGAAGGAGAGTTACCAGACTTTATAGTTCCAGAGCCAATTATCTTGCCCTTCTGATCTCCTCCAAACTTGACTTCTCCTCCAGACTTAAGCACCAGGTCTTGGAACATAGACCTTTTTCCTGTCATGTGTCGTGAGCATCCAGAGTCCAGGTACCACGACATGTTGTGCTTTGTCCTTTTTGCAGCCAAGGATATCTGCAATAGGAATAATCTTATCCTTAGGTACCCACATCTTTTTGGGTCCTTTCTTGTTAGATTTTCTCAAGTTCTGATTGAACTTGGGTTTGACATTATAACCAATAGGAGGAACAGCATGATAATTTTTAATGTGAGTTTCATGATATTTCCTAGGTTGTGTCACATGCTTTTTGGTGTGTGTTATGTGAAAACTTTGAGCATGTGAGGTGTGCCTAATATCATGGGAGTGGCCATACTTGAACTGATCATACAATGGCTTGTATGTGAATTTCATTTCATCAACAGTTTCAAGTTTGTATGGGGTTTCACCCTCAAAACCAATGCCTACTCTTTTGTTTCCAGACACAGCATATATCATAGAAGCTAGCTGACTTCTGCCAATACTTCTAGATAAGAACTTCCTGAAACTTAAATCATATTCTTTCAGAATATGGTTTAGACTAGGAGTGGATTTTTCTGAATCAGAAGGAGATCCAACATTATTGGATAATTTTAAAAGTTTTTCTTTTAATTCAGAATTCTCCAACTCAAGCTTCTTTGTTTCAAATTCAAATAGCTTTTTCAGCTTTTTGTATTTGAGACTGATATGAGACTTGAGTTCCAGAAGTTCAGTTAGACCGGAAACTAACTCATCTCTAGTAAGTTCAGAAAATACCTCTTCAGAATCTGATTCTGATGTAGATTCTGATCCGTCATCTTCTGTCGCCATCAGCGCACAGTTATCCTGCTCATCTTCAGAGTCTGAATCATCTTCTGACTCATCCCAGGTTGCCATAAGACCTTTCTTCTTATGAAACTTCTTCTTGGGATTTTCCTTCTGAAGTTTTGGACATTCATTCTTGAAGTGTCCAGGCTCATTGCATTCATAGCACATGACCTTCTTCTTGTCAAATCTTCTGTCATTAGAAGATTCTCCACGTTCAAATTTCTTTGAACTTCTGACGCCTCTGAACTTCCATTGCTTGTTCTTCCAGAGTTGATTCAGCCTTCTGGAGATCAAGGACAGTTCATCTTCTTCTTCAGATTCTGATTCTTCAGGATCTTCTTCTCTAGCCTGAAAAGCGTTAGTGCATTTCTTGATATTGGATTTTAATGCAATAGACTTACCTTTCTTTTGAGGCTCATTTGCGTCCAGCTCTATTTCATGACTTCTCAAGGCACTGATAAGCTCTTCCAGAGAAACTTCATTCAGATTCTTTGCAATCTTGAATGCAGTCACCATAGGACCCCATCTTCTGGGTAAGCTTCTGATGATCTTCTTTACGTGATCAGCCTTGGTGTATCCCTTGTCAAGAACTCTCAATCCAGCAGTAAGAGTTTGAAATCTTGAAAACATCTTTTCAATGTCTTCATCATCCTCCATCTTGAAGGCTTCATACTTCTGGATTAAAGCGAGAGCTTTAGTCTCTTTGACTTGAGCATTTCCTTCATGAGTCATTTTCAAGGACTCATATATGTCATAGGCCGTTTCCCTGTTAGATATCTTCTCATACTCAGCATGAGAGATAGCATTCAGCAAAACAGTTCTGCATTTATGATGATTCCTGAAAAGCTTCTTCTGATCATCGTTCATTTCTTGCCTTGTCAGTTTTACGCCACTGGCATTTACTGGATGTTTGTAACCATCCATCAGAAGATCCCATAGATCACCATCTAGACCAAGAAAGTAACTTTCCAGTTTATCTTTCCAGTATTCAAAGTTTTCACCATCAAATACCGGCGGTCTAGTATAACCATTGTTACCGTTGTGTTGCTCAGCAGAGCCAGATGTAGATGCAGGTGTAGACTTTTCACTTTCATCAACCATCTTTTACTGAAGCGTTTTTCTCTTCCTGAATCTTTTCTAAACACGGTTAAGTGCTTGCACCTTAGAACCGGCGCTCTGATGCCAATTGAAGGATAGAAAAACACTTAGAAAGGGGGGGGGTTTGAATAAGTGTAGCTTTAAAGCTTGACAGATAAAAATAAATTGCACAGTTATTTTTATCCTGGTTCGTTGTTAACTAAACTACTCCAGTCCACCCCCGCAGAGATGATTTACCTCAACTGAGGATTTAATCCACTAATCGCACGGATTACAATGGTTCTCCACTTAGTCAGCAACTAAGTCTTCCAGAGTCTTCTGATCACACACTGATCACTCCAGGAACAACTGCTTAGATACCCTCTAAGACTTTATAGAGTATACTGATCCACACGATCACTCTAGTTACAACCTGCTTAGATAACCTCTAAGACTTCCTAGAGTATTCTGATCCACACGATCACTCTAGTTCCTTACAACTTAATGTAATCAATTCTAAGAGTATTACAATTGCTTCTTAAAAGCTATAATCACAAACTGTGATATTTCTCTTAACGTTTAAGCTTAATCTCACTAATATATTACAGCAGCAATGTAGTGAGCTTTGATGAAGATGAAGATTCTGAGCTTTGAGTAGAACAGAGTTTCAGCAAGTTAATATGAGTTGTTTTCTGTTCAGAGTCGTTAACCTTGCTTCTCATCAGAACTTCATATTTATAGGCGTTGGAGAAGATGACCGTTGAGTGCATTTAATGCTTTGCGTGTTCCGTACAGCATCGCATTTAATGTTATACGCTTTTGTCAACTACCTCGAGCCTTGTTCACGCTGTGTCTACTGACGTAGCCTATAATAGCTTTTAACGTTCCTTTTGTCAGTCAGCGTAGCTTGCCACTTGTACTTCCTTCTGATCTGATGTTTGTGAATACAACGTTTGAATATCATCAGAGTCAAACAGCTTGGTGCAAAGCATCTTCTGATCTTCTGACCTTGAAATGCTTCTGAGCGTGATACCATCAGAACTTCAGTGCTTCTGATCTCATGTTCTTCTGATGCTTCCATAGACCCATGTTCTGATTCTGCTTCGACCATCTTCTGATGTCTTGCCAGACCATGTTCTGATGTTGCATGCTGAACCCTTTGAGACAAAGCTTCTGAGCGCTGAATTATGCATACTCTTTATATATTTCCTGAAAAGGAAATTGCATTGGATTAGAGTACCATATTATCTTAAGCAAAATTCATATTATTGTTATCATCAAAACTAAGATAATTGATCAGAACAAATCTTGTTCTAACACTAACAAGCCAAGTAACCTGCAATCACAATAAATCAGCATTAACAGTCATTCTCTATAACCTGCAATTTTCCATACAATTCAAACCACTGCCATACCAACCACATTCAGCTTCCAATTTCATGCAACAAAGAAGAAGGGCAGACTCATCTAGTCTATTCAACACAAAATTACAAACACACATCAACAAGTACTTGCATACTAATTGGTTTTTCTAAACGGTTTGAATTATTTCCTTGCAACACATCACATAACAAACTACCATGTCCATAATTGAAGTCAGCCCCTGCAAATATCAAAACCAGTCCACCATTTAACACATAGTTAGCAGCCCTGCATAACAAGAAATTAATTCGGATTCAGTTTGCCTCAAACTCAGCTCCAATTCATAAACTCATATCTTGTTGCTAACAAAATTTTCAAACTTGCTAACTTAACATTTCTCAGTTTCCATCTATAACTTTTACCTAACCCAACAGATTTCTAACCGATCACAACTAACTGTTTCCTAACTAACTAACTGTCAAACCAGTTTTTAACAACCTATAACCAATTAATTTGAAACCATATAACTAGTTGTTTCATAACCAATTCTCAACCAGTCCTAACCCTCTAACTGTTTTACATAACCTTTCCCAACTGCCAAATAACCAATCCGTAACTAACTTAAACTAACCCATAACAGAATTTCCAAACTCTAACAACCTAGTACAGTCCCATAACTAACCCTATAACTAACTGTTAACTCACTTCTAATAGTTACAACAGAAAACTAACAAACTCTCAGATCATAACTAACCTATAACTACCATTGCAACTGTCTAATAACAGAAGGGGGACCAATTTGTAACTAACCTGAGAATGAATAAGCTGAACCAGTGGTCTATATAACAAGCTCCTCCTCCACCATTTTGCTCTCTTCACTTTCACTCTCCCTTCACCACTCTGCTTGCATTCTCCACAACTCACCTTCATCTTCTTCACTTTCTCAGCAGAACACCATCATCTTCAATTCTTCACTCTTCACACAATCTTCTCCACTTCCACAATCCCTTCTGATCTTCATCACTTCAAACCTCCTCTGAGTCTCCACCTCTTCCACCATTCTGCCTTCTCTCTGCCTCTTCTCTCCCATTCTCTATCAGCTTCAATCACCTTCACTCATCTTCAACAACGTTCTTCAAGCAACATCATCATCTTTGCATCAGCTTCAACTGCAACAATATCAATACAACAACGAATCACAGAACAACAATCAACAGAAGCTCAAAGTAAAAGAAGAAGAGTTGAACAAGAAAGAAAGAGAGGAATCAAAGACTCACTTGAATATGTCCTCCGTGTTCTCGCGTCTGTTTCGGCAATAGCTCCAATTAGATTCTTCACCTCACATCGATTCTTCATCATAGGACCTTGAGACGATTTGAGGGCGAGACTCAAACGAGAACCGAGCAAGATGTCAAATTGGAGAAGGCGATTACGAGCTTAGATTGAAAGGTGGCGGAGAGAGTCAATCGGAGAAGAAAGGGATTTCGCCGCTTCGGAGTTTGGAAGGGAAGAACGTGAAGGCGAAAGGTCTCACAATTCTAACCCTAATCCCAATCTAATGCTTCCTTCTTTTATTTTTTATTTTTTATTTTTTTAATTATTTTTGAATAATAATGAAGAATATATCAGAAACATAATAATCCTCTTGGGCCATAGTCACAAATTACTCCGAGCCCACACCATTTTTGCTGAACGAAAACAATAACAAAAAAACTCATCCGTGGGCCTATCATGCTTTGCACCCCCTGTGGCCCGTCACTGCCATTTTTGGCTACTGACAATAAAAACTCTGCTGGGCCAACACCCTGGGCCCAGCGCTTTTGCTAGTAAACACCTGTATTTTCAGACTACACCCCCTGGTTCCTTTTATTTTTCATTAATAAATTTAGGTTTTAATTAGATTTTTTTCCTATTTCTTTTAGATAATGAAGTGCTAATTTTTAGCCCTTTAATATATATTTTGTCATATAAAAAAATGTTCACAAAAATAAATAGTATCTTTTAATTCTCTTTTGCTTGGTTTTGAATTCTTTTTCATATAAAAATCATAAAAATAAATAGTATCTTTTAATTCATTTTGTACAATATTTTGAATCAATTGTTTTCATGTTTTGTGCTATATTTTCAAGTCATTCTTTTAGTCAATTTTGTACTAATTTTGTATCATGCTTACTTGTGATTTTTACTTATAATTTCACTTGTTTGTTTCCTTTAGGTTTAGGACCTATAATTCATAACATTAGGCTAGTTGATCATTTTAGGCTAGTTTTTCTTTCCTTTTTCTTTTCAACTTTAAAACATCTAAAAAAGGACGACGCGAATCATGCTAATCACTTTTTTTCATAGTGGGAAAGAAATGATTGGGGCGTAGGCCCCGATGTATGTTCTTTTCTACTTAGTGGGGGAAATGATTGAGGTGTAGGCCTCGATGTATGTTCTTACCCGCTATTTAGAGAAATGATTGAGGTGTAGGCCTTGGTGTATTTCTCTAAACATCTAAACTTTTAAGGCATGATTCAAGTCACAAATAATTTCCCTTAAAAGACATCCAACAAAAAAAACACTTCAAAATATCTAATAAAGGCTCAGACCTAAACAAAGTAAGGAAGTGATGCGAAGCCTTGTAGTGGGTTTTCGTCCATCATGGAATTACACCTAAAAAACACAAACCAATCATCTCTCTTCTCTCTCTTTCCTCCGAGGCACTCTTTCTCCTAATCGGACACGTTATTTCCGCTCCATTCCCAGCTTAAGACTCCAGAGGTCGAGCAGCGGAGTGCGAATGTAGCTGTTCAACTAAAAAACACAAAAACAAACAAAATATTGAGCCGAACTACGGCGCTCTGATTCCTGAAAAGGATACGTAGGCATTAGGTCGCGGGGCCTAAGCGAGCACAACTATTTATAAACCTTATTTTCCCCGTGTTTCTTTTTCTCTCATTTGCATGCATTCCCTTAGTAATTAAGCTTTAGACTTATACACCCTTAAATTAGAACAAACATAAGTGGATCCTGTGGAATACCACAGACGTGAGGGGTGCTAATACCTTCCCCTTGCGTAACCGACTTCTTACCCGATCTCTGGTCGCAAGACCTTTTCTTATCCTTCACCTTAGGTTTTCTGATATTCCTTTCCCTCTATGGGATAAATATATCGGTGGCGACTCTGTTCATCATTTCGCGAGCGTGCGACAGCGTTCTTCTCCAGAAAATTTTCCGACCCCTCTTCTAATTTCTTCTTTTCAATTTATAGTATTCGGGTTAGTTTAAGTTAGGAAATTAGAGATTAGGTTTTGATTTTGATTCAGAGATTTGATTCGATTCAATCTGTAAATTAGGATTTATTAATTTGTAATTGATTCAATCCTTTTTTTAATGAGAATTATTTGATTATGAGATTGTTTCGTTTGTCAAAGGTTCATGGGCCTGGGCATCTGAATGTTGGATTAGGGTTTGTGTAGTTGGTGAAGAGGGTGGCCGCCGCTGCTAGGGTTTGGTTTGGACAAGATGATGAACAGGGCCGGGTCGGTTTGACCCGCCTAATGACCCAACACTTATAAGGCTTGACCCGGTTCTGCGTCCAGTTTTGTTTTCGGCCCAGCACAAAAATAACACCAATAAAAAACTAATAATCCTAATTAACCTGTTTTATTATTTAACTAACCTCTAAATAATTTTAAGACAATTGGAAATTAAATCATCAAAGCTAATAATATTAATTAATAATAATGTTTAGAATAATTCTAATATTATATAAAATACTAATAATAACTAAATTAATTAAATCAATATTAATACACTAATAATTCTAATATTAATCTTAGTTAAAATTAACAATAATAATAACCTTATAGTTAGTAACAATATCTAATAAAAATGATAATAGAATGGTTAAAAGAAACAAATGGGCCCAAAACAAATTGGGTCTCAAATATTTGCTATTCACACCTCCATTTTGTTTAACCAATTTATAAGGGAATTTTATAAGAGATCGAGTTTAATAATAGATATATTAAACCCTATGGCTCTTAATTTTTAACACCCTTAATAAATTGACAGATGTAAATTATATCGGGTAAATTTTGGGGTATGACAGCTGCCCCTATTTAATTATCTTGGATTGAATGGCGTGAGAATACGCAGGTCTCACGCTTTTCGGATCGAAGAGTTATTAAATAATGGAAGACCCCTAAATTTACCTTGTGCTCGAGTGTGAGAGAAAAGAATTTTCCTGCTAAAGCCTTAGTCTTACATAGCGAGGACTCGCCGTTAGTTGTGTGATCATCTTGCCATATTGCTAGCAAGCTTTCCGTAGTTTGAGAACCCCACTTACTATAGTTTTAGTAAGTTTCCGTAGTTTGTGAACCCCACTTACTATAGTTCTAGTAAGTTTCAGTAGTTTGTGAATCCCACTTACTATAGTTCTAGTAAGTTTTCGTAGTTTGTGAACCCCACTTACTATAGTTCTAGTAAGTTTCCGTAGTTTGTGAACCCCAAAGGATCACTTGCTATAGTTCTAGCAAGTTCACCTGCACCAATAGGATTACTTGTCATAGCTCTGACAAGCTCACCTGCACCATTTGGATCATTTTCCCTGGTTCGGACAAATTTCACCTACACCATTTGAATCATTTGCCCTAGTTCGGACAAATTTCACCTACACCATTTGGATTATTTGCCCTAGTTCGGATAAATTTCACCTACACCATTTGGATCTTTGCCCTAGTTCAAACAAATTTCACCTACACCATTTGGATCATTTGCCCTAGTTCGGACAAATTTCACCTACATCATTTGGATCATTTGCCCTAATTCAGACAAATTTCACCTGCACCATTAGGATTGCTTACCCTGGTTCGGGCAAGTTCACCTGCACCATTAGGACTGCTTACCCTGGTTCGGGCAAGTTCACCTGCACCATTAGGATTACTTACCCTGGTTCGAGCAAGTTCACCTGCGTAGAAGTTTGTTTTGTAAATGCGTATGCATCATGCGTATGCATTATGCGCATGCATATGCCCCTGTTGTTTGTATAATGTATATGTATGAATGTTTACACACGTAAATGTTGCGTGTATGCAAATGAGTATGTATGATAACCCCAACGCCTTATCTCCCAATCACCCATTGCTTTTTGTTTAACCCCTTTTGAAATGTTCGTGAATCCTAATTCGGATTGTATTTGAACGATCAATTGATATTATCCAAGAGTTGTGGTTGATCAGAATGATCGCAGCGTAAGGCGTATACTACCCTCCGGAGATTTCGTAGTTTTATCCTATTGCTTTTGTATTGAAAATTTGTAAGTTTCTCCTATTAAATCCAAGTTAAAGCTTATGAAAATAATTTATCCTTTGCAAATGGTATTGAAATGAGAGAGAAAGCGTAGTATGCGAGAAAAGAAAATTTCATTGATATTGCCTTGAATTGGCGAGTGTATAAAATGCGAGAAAAGAAAATGACAAATAGAAATGATATTAATACTGTCGTTGCTCCTTTGTTATCGAGGGTCCCAGTAATCCTTTGACCTCAGAAGTAAATGATTGCACGAATCTTTATCCTTCATAGTTTGCCTTTGGCTTATAGCTGGTAATCCTGCCTTTGCTAGGCGTAATACTTCTTGACCACATTAGAGTTGATTGGGTGCGGTAGCTCATCCCCATCCATTGTAGTGAGGACTAATGCTCCTCCTGAGAACACCGTTTTTACAATATATGGACCTTCGCAGTTAGGTGTCCATTTTCCACGGGCATCAAGTCGAGGTAGTAGAATTTTCTTGAGGACGATATCACCTTCTTTGTAAGTTCGAGGACGGACCTTCTTATCGAACGCCTTTTTCATCCTTTTCTGATAGAGTTGCCCGTGACACAGAGCCGTCAGTCGCTTTTCTTCAACGAGATTAAGCTGATCAAAACGAGTTTTTACCCATTCTGATTCTTCTAACTTTGTGTCAGCCAGGACCCTTAATGAAGGAATCTCCACTTCGATAGGGAGGACCGCTTCCATACCATAAACCAAAGAGAATGGTGTTGCTCCTGCGGATGTGCGCACCGAGGTTCTGTAAGCGTGTAGGACGAAGGGAAGCATTTTGTGCCAATCCTTGTATGTTTTCACCATCTTTTGTATTATCTTTTTGATATTCTTATTTGCAGCCTCGACGGAGCCATTCATCTTAGGCCTGTATGGTGAAGAATTGTGGTGTTCAATCTTGAACTCCTCGCACAGTTCCCTCATCGTGTTGTTGTTTAGATTCGACTCGTTGTCGGTGATAATCCTATTTGGAACCCCATACCGACATATGATGTTATGCTTGATGAACCGGGTGACCACTTGTCTCGTCACGTTGGTGTAAGAGGCAGGTTCAACCCATTTGGTGAAATAATCTATGGCAACCAATATGAATCGGTGTCCATTAGAAGCTTTCGGTTCGATCATCCCTATCATGTCAATCTCCCACATTGCAAACGGCCACGCTGAACTTAGAACATTCAACAGATTTGGCAGTACATGTACTTTGTCAGCGTATATTTGGCATTTGTGACATGTTCTTGCGTATTGGAAACAGTCAGCTTCCATTGTTAACCAGTAGTACCCTGCTCGTAATATTTTTCTCGCCATTGAGTGTCCATTTGCATGGGTTCTGAAGGTCCCTTCGTGCACTTCTCTGATAATCTCCTTGGCCTCGTTTTTATCCACACACCTTAGTAACACCGAGTCGTAATTTCGTTTGTATAGTATATTTCCGCTCAGGAAGAATTTAGCTGCCAATCTTCTTAGTGTCTTTTTGTCAATTGTAGAGGCGTTCTCCGGGTATTCTTGTTTCTCCAAGTATCTCTTGATATCATGGTACCATGGTTTGTCGTCAGACTGCTCCTTGATTGTGAGACAATAAGCAGGCTCATCAAAGTGTCTAACCGTTATCCGTGGTTCATGGTTTGGCCAGGTCACTTTGAACATAGAGGAAAGTGTTATCAATGCGTCAGCCATTTGGTTTTCTTCCCTTGGGATATGAGTAAAAGTGATTGTCTCAAACTCAGCCATTAACTCCAGTATAAGGTCTCGATATGGGATTAGCTTTGCATCTCGAGTATCCCATTGTTTATTGACTTGGTGGATTACCAGTGCTGAATCCCCGTACACCTCGAGTAGTTTAACCCTTAGATCGATTGCAGCTTCTAACCCCAATATACATGCTTCGTATTCTGCAATGTTGTTGGTGCAGTCAAAGCATAGCCTCGCAGTGAAGGGTAAGTGTCAATTGTCAGGAGATGTCAAGACTGCCCCTATACCATGTCCTAGTGCATTTGAAGCACCGTCGAACATAAGTGTCCATATTGCCCCTGGTTCAGATCCTTCATCGGGTCCTGGTATTTCGTAGTCCCTTACAACCATAATATCCTCGTCAGGGAAGTCGAACTTCATAGACTGGTATTCTTCGATGGGTTGATGAGCAAGATGTTCTGCCAGTACACTCCCTTTTATCGCCTTTTGAGTAACGTATTGTATGTCATATTCTGACAGTAACATTTGCCATCTTGCTATTCTTCCCGTGAGGGCCTGTTTTTTAAGCACGTATTTCAAAGGATCCATCCTCGATATCAGCCATGTGGAATGGTTCAGCATATATTGCCTTAGACGTTTGGAGGCCCATGCTAGGGCACAACATGTCTTTTCTAATGGTGAATACCGAGATTAGCAATCCGTGAATTTCTTGCTAAGGTAGTAAATAGCATGTTCCTTTCTGCCAGTTTCATCATGTTGCCCCAGTACACATCCCATAGATCTTTCGAGAACTGTGAGGTGCATGATCAGTGGTCTCCCTGGTACGGGAGGTAGGAGTATTGGTGGTTCTTGCAAATAACTCTTTATAGTTTCGAAGGCTACTTGACAATCGTCATTCCATTTGATTGGTTGATCCTTCCTGAGCAGCTTGAATATAGGCTCACACGTGGCCGTTAGATGTGAAATAAATCTTGAGATGTAATTCAATCGACACAGGAATCCACGAACCTCTTTTTCTGTCCTTGGAACATGCATTTCTTGTATAGCCTTCACCTTGTCGGGATCTACCTCTATGCCTCGTTGGCTCACAATGAATCCCAACAGCTTTCCTGACCTTACACCGAATGTACACTTGTTCGGGTTTAACCTCAGCTTGAACTTCTTTAAGCGCTCGAACAACTTCTGTAGGTGTGTGATATGCTCTTCTTCTGTGCAAGACTTGTCAATCATATCGTCTACATACACTTCGACCTCCTTGTGAATCATGTCATGGAACAGTGTGACCATGGCTCTTTGATATGTTGCCCCTGCATTTCGCAATCCAAAGGGCATTACTTTGTAGCAGAAGGTTCCCCAGGATGTCATGAAGGTTGTCTTCTCGGTGTCTTCGGGAGCCATTTTTATTTGACTATACCCGGAGAACTCATCCATGAAGGAGAAAACCGAAGCTTCTGCTGTATTATCCACAAAGACATCTATATGTGGTAGTGGAAAGTCGTCTTTTGGACTTGCTTTATTTAGATCCCTATAATCCACGCACATGCGTACCTTCCCGTCTTTCTTAGGAACTGGCACTATGTTGGCAATCCATGGTGGATAGTTAACAACAGCAAGAAACCCGGCGTCGAACTGTTTGAGCACCTCTTCTCTGATTTTGTTATACATATCCGGTCGAACCCTTCTGCGCTTTTGCCTCACAGATGCACATCCTTCTTTGAGTGGTAACCTGTGTACAATGATATAAGTATTCAACCCCGGCATGTCACGGTATGACCAAGTAAATATTTCTGCATTCTCGTGGAGGAGCTTGATTAGCGTCGCTTTCACGTCCTCGTTCAGCGTTGCCCCAATCTTGATTTCCTTGGGTTCTTTGTTTGTACCCAAGTTTATGATTTCAACAGCCTCCTGAGGAGGGAGCATGCTTTTGGATTCCTTGTCCATTAACCTTGACAACTCTTCCGGAAGTTCATTGTCTTCCTCATCCCCTTCTTCGAACTGATTAGCGAGAGCCTCGAGTTTATATAGAGTTTCAGTAGTAGTATTATTATCGGTAGTGTTAGAAGGTGATCTGCACATGTTTTATATTTTGTTTTTAGTATGCAGATATGGATGTGCTTTTTTTTATGCAAGAAATTTATTTTTCATTTTGGACAGAAATAAATGCAAGAAGAGACAATGTTTTCAATACAAAATGCGAACGACAAATTTTATTAATAAACTTTTAAACTTTGAAAGTAAATGGGGCCCTTACAATCCAGCTCTATGCTTCGGGCGAGGCATGAGCGTTATTGTTTTTCTTTATTTGAATGGAAATAAAAACACAAAAGCAAATTACTTTGAAACAAAAACTATCTCCGGTATCTCCAGGCTTGCCCAATTCTGAAGCTGTTCTCTTGGTCTGACCCTTCAGATGAAATTAGACGTTCCTTCCTTAGAATCCTTGTTGGATACCATAGCCACATGTTCATACCCGCCTGTTACAAAAGTCTGCATAATCAGGGGGAATTGTTCTTCTTCCTTCAAAGTTCTTGTGACCTTTGATGGTTGGTATCCTAGCCCTAGGCGATCCTTCTTCTCTAAGATCTCTGGTACTTTTCCTCAGCCTTCCACATTTAGGTCTTGTAGATCTCTCTAGGATGTTACCGCCTTTCGCACCTTCTCCACAGGTAGTGTGACAGCAGTTGCAATTTCCAGTGCTTGGAATGCCGTTTCTAGCACTCCTTCTCCAACATCAATATACCTGTATGAATCTAGGTTGCTGACGAATATTTCCTCTTATCCATTGATGGTTACTATGGAATTTCCATCCACAAATTTTATTTTCTGATGGAGAGTGGAGGTGACTGCCCCTGCTCCATGAATCCAAGGACGCCCTAGCAGGCAGGTGTAAGCTGGTTCAATTTTCATCATTTAGAAATTGATGCAGAAAGTATGAGGACCAACTATAACAGGTAGATCCACTTCTCCGAATACCGGACTCTGTGATCCATCGAAAGCTTTGACCACCAAACGGCTTGGTCTAACCACAAGACCCTCCAAAGCTATTTTATCGAGTGTAGCTTTAGGCATCACGTTTAATGACGAACCTGTGTCGATCAGAACTCTGGCCAGATGTGCCTTTCCACATTGTATAGAGATATGTAGGGCTTTGTTGTGCGCCTTTCCTTATGGAGGTAACTCATGATCACTGAACCCCATACATGCTCCAACAGTTAAATTAGCCACCATTCCATCAAACTGGTTGACTGTGATGTCTTTAGTTACATGGGCGGCATTCAGAATCTTCATTAAGGCGTCTCGATGCCTCTCGGAATGTATCAGCAATGATAAGAGTGATATTTTAGAAGGTGTATGTTGTAACTGATCCACCACCCTATAATCGCTCTTTCTAATTAAGGCAAGAGAAACTCCTCAGCATCCTTATTATTAGCTTCTTTATCCTTAGGGGCAGCCTCGTTCTTTGATTTCATAACGGCTTGATCACTAGTTTGTGTCAAGTTTCCATTAGGCACTGGTTGCGCCTGTGCAGTTTTGAATATATGACCACTACGAGTCATGCCCCCAGGTCCAACAATGCTTGATACAGCAGGATTGGTACTAGAATTGTACTCCCAGGGAACCGCTTTCATTTTGTCCAGAGGATATGGATCTTTGATCGGGATGATCCTAGTGTGCTCTTGCGTAGGTATCATCAATGGTGGTTTAGCACAGGGGATGATTAACGGCTTCCTTGCCCCTTGATTGGGTATTATCAATTACTCGTTCCTATCCACCATAGCCACATACTCTTCCTCAGAATGTTCTTTCAGCTGAATCAATCCTTGATCCATGAGTCTTTGCAGAGTGTCCTTAAAAGCCTCGTTGTGTTCTAAGATGAACCCCTTTATAAGTAGATACCTCTTAAGTGCATCTATGGGGGAGCTTCTTTGTTGAACCAACTCTTGCTCAGTAACTACCTCAATTGCATTGACTGCGCCATCATGGTGAGGCATAGGATTTGTTTTCACATTAGGTTTGTCAAAGGCGATTGCCCCTGACTCTATTAGATCCTGAAATATGTGCTTGAAAGCCCAACATTTCTCCAAGGTGTGTCCGGGAGAATTAGCATGGTATTCACACCTTTCATTAGCCCTGTAGTTGGGTGTAGCCTTGCCTGGAAAAGAAGGTGCCAATGGTTTGATTTCTACCAGTGATTCATTGATCAAATATCTCAGTATCTCCTTTTTGGAAGTAGGCAAGGGATCAAATCTCCTTTGATGGCCTTGAAACCGGTTTTGTTGCGATGGAAACGACATAGGAGATCTAGGTTCTTGATGCACCACTGCATTAGTCTCCCCTTCCTTCTTCTTTGCGAAGGTGGGAGTGGGCCTCTTTGAATGATAAGATCCAGATGATGCTCCTTGTATCTTCCCATTTTTAATTCCGTTCTCGATCCTTTCACCGATAACCACTAAGTCTGAAAATCCCGAAGATATGCTTCCGACCATTTTATCATAGTGTGGTCCTTGCAAAGTAACCATAAACGTGTCTACCAGGTCTTTCTCCATCAGGGGAGGTTGGACTCGGGAAGCCATTTCCCTTAACCTCTGGGCATACTCCTTGAATGATTCCTCCATTTTCTGTGACAAATTTTGGAGTTGCATCCGGTTAAGTGCCATGTCCAGATTGTACTTGTATTGCTTCAGGAATGTATTAGCAAGGTCATTCCAGCTTCGGATATAGGACTTCTCCAGTTTCATGTACCAGTCAACAGACGCTCCGCTCAAGCTATCTTGGAAGAAATGTATCATCAGCTTTTGATCATGAGCATAGGCAGCCATTTTTCGCACATACATGCGCAAATGATTCCTTGGACATGTGAGCCCTTTGTACTTTTCAAAGATGGGCACCTTGAAATTGTGTGGGATAGTCAGATCTGGGACTAGACTCATTTCGAAAGTATCCACATCGAAGGCATCATACCCTTCTACAGCCTTTAGTCTCTCTTCCAGCGCCTTGATTTGTCCGCTATCCTTAGAATCATCCCCAGAGTTAGGAGAAGTCAGCTTGGGTTGAGGCACTTGGTTTGTGTCTTCCGCGTACCCATACTGTAGATACAAGTAGTCTTCATCCTTAGGAGGATTGTTGACAGGGGTACGAACTTTGTGGGACACCCCCTCCTTCTGAGTAGTAGGGATAAATCCTTCTTGAGAAGCCTCTCCTTCCTCATGGGTTGTGATGACTCTTTTAGAGGAGTGAGAATTTGCTTTGTGAGGGTCAAAGCCTCGAACATATCCCAACAACGGGTTGCCATCGTTCGGTATTTCCTCATACTGATCATGAACTTCCTTAGCCTTGTCTTGCTTATCCTTGAGATCTTTCATGAAGCTCAGCATTTGTGGCATTCCTCCCTTGATTTCTTCCACAGTACCTTTCAATTGAGTCACTTCTTCGCGAAGGGTGGCTTGATTCTGCTCTAGTTGTTCCATTGCTTTCTTCTTTTGAGCTCTTGTCAAGTAGGGCGGTATGGTTGCAATGGCGTGACTGGAGATAAAGACAGTTTTTTTTAATGTTTTGCCAAAAAAAAAGGATATGCATGCTATGAATGCTATGTTTATGCTATGCTCATGTCTTATCCACATTACTATTATAATGTATATATATATATATATATATATATATATATATATATATATATGTATATATTTATCTATATATATATTATTTTTCTTTTTTTTTAGTAAAACTCCTTTTTTGAAAAATTTCTTTTTGGTGAATATTGCGAAGAAATTGAATGATGCGAAAATAAACACACTTTATTAATTCAAAAATACTTGAAAGAAAGTACAATTTAAATTGTTCAACATTGCGAAAGGAAATAAACACCAATAGAAATAAAACTTCTAAATAATGAATAAAAAAACTATAAATGACTAAGAACGCTTATGAATATCCTCCTTGGATTTGTCCACCATGTCTCTACAAAGCTCCATAAATTCTTTCACCGCTTCGGGAAGGATGATGGGAGAAGACTATGCTCTTTTCAAACTCTTCGGAATGTCTAGGATTAAATCATTGCACAAATAGACTAGCTTATCATAATTCTCACAACATTTCTCATACTCTTCAAGCATCTTGGGAACCATGCTCACATGCTCATTTGCCGTAGAAACAATTGTGTATTGTCTTTTCCAATAATCCCCTTCATCCCTTGCCGCCTCATATATCTCCCTTTGCCTTATGAATACTTGCCTAAGTGATGCCATAACTTGAAGTGCTCTATTGTACTCACCGGTGCGCTGTAAAAGTGCTTCTTCCGTGGTCAACCTCCTCGTGCGCTCTTCTTGTCCAGAATTGCGAGCTTCTTGAAGATCAAATTTGAGATTCCTTATTTCCACCTCTTAATCTTTAGTCCTATCAGTTAATTCAAAGACCACAGTTTTTAGATTTTTCTCGGATTCCGCTTTATCATGGGAAGCCTTTTCATAACGCCTTCTCCACCTTGCAATTTCCACACCCGCTTGCTCTAACCTTTCATTATGTGCAATTAAATCAAAGTTAGCACTTAGGACTCCTTCGGTTGCACGCTTTCTTTTACCCCTTTGTCTATCATTCTCTTCCTTAGCGGCTTGAAGCTCTTGGCTCTTCTCCATGAGATCGAAGCGTAGTTGGCTCTTTTCGTTGGAAAGTCGATGTATGTCAAGCTCTAATTTTTGCTTTTCCTTACGGGACGCCTCTAGGGCAGCCTTGATTCCTTCTATCTCTTCGATGGATAGAAAAACAGGATTAGGAGAATCGGGCTTGTACGTGGGATCCACAACAAAAGGAAGAAAAATCTTTCCAACTCTCTCTTGAACCCATTAGTGTAAGGTTCCTTAGCAATGACATTTTTTGCCCATAGTTCTTTGTTTGAACATGCTTCCAAGTATGAATTATTTTCTTTAATGTTCTTGGATCTCCTTTCCCATTGTCATGCAAAATTAACTCTTCCACTTGTTGATCGGGAGGCTCACAATCCATAGAATGACCCAATTGGCGCAATGCTAACACGGGGTTGTAATTAATGCAACCTAAAGTTCCCATTAAAGGCACATTGTTGAATTCCCCACATTTATAAATAATTCTTTCAGAATTTAATTTCCTTGCAAACCAAAAGATAGAATCCGCTTTGAGAGTTCTTAATTTTTGAGACCATTCATGCCTAGTCAAATCTTTGATTAAATAATTAGCCTTGTAAAGATAAGAAGTCAACCAAGAGTACAATAAATGAACACAACAGAATATCGTTCCCCTTTTCTTTTCATATCGATCATGGATAGTATAATAAATATTAGCAAGAATAGTAGGATTTAGATCCTCATTTGAATTCTTGAAGGAGGTAAAAACATGAATAGCAGCATCATCAACATACTCCGCCTTTTTAGGCAACAAAATAACACCAAAAATCAAGAGATCTAGAAAATGTCCACAAATGTCCCATTGTTTCTTTTGAGCATAAGACATAGCTTGAGCTTCTAAATAAGTTCTCTTAATTCCTTGTATTTTACCATCGGTCTTGTAATTAGCTTCTAAATCCGTAGCGGGCACTTCTAAGGCTTTGGCCAAATCATAAATCTCAACTTTCTCTCCAGCACCTGTATAAAATTCCTTTTTAACCCTTGAAAACCTAAGCATAGCATCTATCTCTTCCAAGGTAGGAGCTAACTGAAAATCCTGAAACGTGAAACACCTAAGGGGAGGATCATAGAACTGGATCAAAGCGGTGATGGCTTCTTCTTGAACCTTAACGTTGAGCAAATCCAGAATATCACCATAACGGCCCACAAACCTGTTCAAAGCAGTTGATGACATTTTATCTCTGATTATCCTTAATTTCTTGATATCAGGCACTGAGACGGTAAGGTGGACAATAAGCTTCTTAGCATTCATTTTCCTGAATATTCACCAAAAAGAATTATTATTTTTTTTATTCTTTTTTTCTCTTCCTTTTTTTTTATCTGTGGATAAGACATGATAAAAAATATGCATATGATGTATGATGCATGCAAACAATTATACACAAAAACAATATAATAATAATAAGCACATATTTAGCATATAATCACGTAGGCCCTAGGTTCATAGGTTCGACGTAACGGCTCGGGGAGCCTACCCTTCCCATGGGAATGTTCTAGAAGGTCTCATGGGGTCGTTCGTAGCCGCCGAGACTTTTTGTCTCTTTGGATTTTAGAACAGCTCATTTTATCCATGAGGTTCGAATTTTAGGGGTAGGTTCTCAGAGAGATTAGCTAAATACCAAATCCAGCCTTCAACAAGGTCGAGCCTCGTATCAGACCTTTCCGGATATTTAACCCACTCTGAGTGGAATTATAATAAGACTCGTAGGTGATGTAATTCCCCTCTGGTTTTAAATATAATTCCCACGCTTAGGCTTAACAGCAATTATATATACCCAACAGTGCAAATTATATAACAGTTAAACATTTTAATGCAGATATGTCAAATAAACATTTAATGAAAATAAAGACAATAAATAAATAAATAAAGCAGAAAATTAAATATTTATTAAAAACACAAACCCTGCCCCAAACCCTAAAAATGGCGAATTATCCAAACCGCCAAAAACCTAAACCATTGACCACAAACCTAAACCCTCTCAAGCCTTAGGAGCATAATAATTAACCGAAGTGTTGTCCCCAGCAGAGTCGCCAACTGTAGCAACCTGCACTAAAATTAAAGGTTTAGAGTCTCCACCTATTCTGAAGGGCGGATAGGAAACCCTACGCAGTATAAAGATTCAGGGTAAGTTATTATAATCAGGTTGAGGGAAGGTGTTAGGCACCCTCAACCCTTTCCTAAAGGCTGCATTGTAAAGTAAAGGTTTATGGAAAGGTTATAAAGAAAGGTGACAGAAAGTAATAAGGTTGATAAGCAAATATTATGAACATGATTAGAGTTTTGAGGAGGGGGACTCGCCTTGTTGCCAAGTGCCTACGTATCTCCTTATGGAGAATCAGAGTCAACGTATTTCGGGCACGGGTTGTATGCCTTAGAATTAGAGTTTGATTTGATATGGTTCGAAGTTGTTTTAAAGGCTTTTTGAGTGGCCTATCGTAGTTTTGAGTTTGTGATTTGAAAAGTGAAAGTGTTTTTAAGTTTCGCGTACAACCCTGTTTTGATATGTCACCGTTAGATGCGATGGCCAATAGATTTGATCATTATAGTTAACAGATTATACGGGGTATTGCTGATCATTATAGTTAATAGATTTTAGATTATGAGTTTTATCGTTTTATTATTTTATCTCTCGTCATTGCAACTAATAGATTTAGTCGGGTCGAGGAGAGAATTAAACCAGAATTAGTCAAATTATTAATAAATTAAATTGATGAAAAATTATTTCTCGCCTAATACGACTAGTAGGTATAGTCGGTTCGAGGAGAAAATTAGATAAAAAAAACAAACAATTAAAATTTTACAAAATTAATTAATTAAATTTTTATTATTTTTTTTTGTATAGGGGGTGCGTTTTGTTTAGGTTAGCAATTTTTAGGGTGTGTTAATATCAAAGGGCTGTGCCCATTAGGATTTAGGTCCGTTAGAATCAGGTATGGTGAGGATGCATGATGTATGGTGTGCTACAGAGTTAAGAGCGTTTGGATCTGATCCTAAAGTGATCATACGGCCTGCATGCACTTGGTGTTGAGATGTATGGTGGGACACACGCAGCGAATCACATTCACATGCGTCAACAGGTGGCCATCAAGAGGCCACGTGTTACTCATCAGACGGTGATGGGAGGCATCACCCAGCCCCTTTCCCTTCTCTCTTTTTCATTCCACATTTTTCTTTCTCTCTCCATTCTAGAACTCCCTCTCTCTGCTCCCGTTCTCTCTCGAATGCTTCCCCAGAAACCTTCCCTTAGCCACCACCCACCACCCACAACCGTAAACCGCCACAAAACCCAGTATCCCGATGAAGATTCCGATGAATCTTCATCGTCCCTACCCCAAACATTCATACCCGAACCCATAATTCACCCAGACCGATGAAGATCCTTATGATCTTCATCCCTTCCACCCCCGCGTTCATACCAAAACCCGGATTTCAACAACATAAACTCCAAAAAATTTCCAGAATTCAAATCAAACAGCGCAAACACACATGCAAATCGGAATCACCAAATCAAAAACCCTAAAGCTAAGTTCATATCTTAGTTACCTTTTGTCTTTCGTTTCCGGAACGTGTAATCTCCCCCTCGCTAATCTCCTATTCTCTCTCTTTTCGCAGGTATGAAGGTGAAGATTGAAGCAGCGTTCTCAGCGTTCTTCTCCAGAAAATTTTTCCGACCCCTCTTCTAATTTCTTCTTTTCAAATTATAGTATTAGGGTTAGTTTAAGTTAGGAAATTAGAGATTAGGTTTTGATTTTGATTCAGAGATTTGATTCGATTCAATATGTAAATTAGGATTTATTAATTTGTAATTGATTCAATCCTTTTTTTAATGAGAATTAGATTTTATTTTTGTTGATAGAATTATTTGATTCGATTGTGTTTGATTGAAGATTTGCTGAGATTGTTTCGTTTGTCAAAGATTCATGGGCCTGGGCATCTGAATGTTGGATTAGGGTTTGTGTGGTTGGTGAAGAGAATGGCCGCCGCTGCTAGGGTTTGGTTTGGACAAAATGATGAACAGGGCCGGGTCGGTTTGACCCGCCTGTTGATCCAACGCCTATTGGGCTTGACCCGGTTCTGCGTCCAGTTTTCTTTTCGGCCCAGCACAAAAATAACACCAATAAAAAACTAATAATCCTAATTAACTTGTTTTATTATTTAACTAACCTCTTAATAATTTTAAGACAATTGGAAATTAAATCATCAAAGCTAACAATATTAATTAATAATATTGTTTAGAATAATACTAATTTTATATAAAATACTAATAATAACTAAATTAATTAAATCAATATTAATACACTAATAATTCTAATATTAATCTTAGTTAAAATTAACAATTATAATAACCTTATAGTTAGTAACAATATCTAATAAAAATGATAATAGAATGGTTAAAAGAAACAAATGGGCCCAAAACAATTGGGTCTCAAATATTTGCTATTCACACCTCCATTTTGGTTAACCAATTTATAAGGGAATTTTATAAGAGATCGAGTTTAATAATAGATATATTAAACCCTATGGCTCTTAATTTTTAACACCCTTAATAAATTGACAGATGTAAATTATATCGGGTAAATTTTGGGGTATGACAGCAGCCAACTTAAAATCACGTGACAGAACCGCCCCTGCATAATGGCTCAAAGAAATTCAGGCAAAACTGAAGTCAATCTGCTGCTCAAGGAAACCACATCAAAACCAATTTCGAACCGGAAAGTTCTAAAGATTGAAAAGAGAAAAACTTCAAAAAACGGTGTAACAAAATTCTGGATCCGGGAAACTCTCTCTATTTCATCTTCAATAACAGAAAAGTTCACAAAAAGAGGGGAGAAAACTCAGAAATTCTAACCGAAAAATGTAACAAACCTCATAACAAACTCTGCAAAATGGATCTCGATCGAAATTCTCAACAATCTTCACAAATCCATTTTCTTCATCTTCTTCATTTTCTTCACAAATTAAAAAAAAAAAAGGTTACAAACTCTTCGGACTTCATCAACTTTCTTCCCCAATCCTCTTGACTCCACCTTCATCATCAACATTCATTAACAAAAATCTTCATCTCAGCTCTGCGCACAACCACCATGTCTCTCTTTCTCCATCAGAAATTGATAACAAAGTAACAGGAAATCAATTCAACAATCTTCATCCTTCTATCTTCGTCCACCTTGAATCTAAGAAATGTTCAATAGAAAACTACAAGAGAAATTCAGAAAAAGAAGAGAGAATCCATAACAGAATAACAAAAAAAAGTAACAGAAAATTTCTCGCTCACAATACCTCTTCACGCGTCAATCATCTTCAAGACAAACAAGAAAGATCTCCATAACTGCAAGCTTCGATCTGCAGAATCTCGACATAAATTTCTCTTGAATATCTAATTTCTATCTTCGTCAATCTTCAACGATTCTCCAACCTTCATCAGATTCCGCCTGCGTTTCTTGCATCAACAACACCACTGCAGAATCATCTCCAATCATCACGTTCATCCTCTTCAATCGTCAACTATCTGCAACTTCGATTAACCGTAATCATCATCATCGCAACGCAATATCATCACAGAGAAGAACGCAGAGAAGCGAATTGATTCAAAAAGAAGAAGAGAAAACAAAAAAATCTGAAGAACAAAGTGTAGAGATTACCTGAAGCATTCGCGTTTATTTCGCGCATTTCATCGTCAATCATTTCAAAGCACTCTGACCGAACTTGAAACGAGAGTCTAATGGAGAACTTAAGGGGAGAGATTGAGATCGGAAGCAAAGAGGGACCGAGAACCACGCAAGAGTGCAGAGGTGATGAATCGGAGAAGACAGATGGAGATTCTCGCTGGAGATGTATTATTGGCGCCGTCGAGTTGAATCGGAAATGAAGAGAGACATAGTCGAACGAGTGGGACGAGATAGTTATCGGTCGAAGATTGTATTTGCGGTGGCCGGATTTTGATCGGAGAAGATGGTTGGGATGTCGCCGCCGTCCATGAGAGAAGAAAGAGAGGGATCTGATTTCAGATTGATGCATCACACGTAACCCTAAGCCCTTTCTCTATTCCTTCTAATTTATTTCTGTTAATCAATTAGTTTTGAATTGAATTGAGTTTAATTAGGAATA
The DNA here is from genome assembly GCF_029867415.1 of Vicia villosa. Classification (NCBI taxonomy): domain Eukaryota; kingdom Viridiplantae; phylum Streptophyta; class Magnoliopsida; order Fabales; family Fabaceae; genus Vicia; species Vicia villosa. The sequence continues at coordinate 80,244 of NW_026705870.1, read as the reverse complement.
ATCAAGTTTTAATTGGATCAATAATCAGTACAAAAATCTGTGAAAATTGGAACGAAACTCCATGGGCCTCTAAGTGAATTTCTTGTTGTACCGCCCTATAGGCCCACACACTCTCCATTTTTTGTCATGCTATCAAACAAAAACTCTGTTGGGCTTCCCCTTGGGCCCTTGCCCCTAGCTTTTTGCACCACTGGTTCCAGCAGTAAACCCCCCTTGATCCATGTTATTTTTGTTTAGAACTAGAATTTAGTTTCATGTTTTATTTGCATAATCAAAAAGGATAATACTAAAACATGTAACTTCTCATTTTTGAGTTAGTTTTTAGATAAATAAATGCCATGAAAAGTAGTAGTTTTGTTAGATTTTTGCAGAATAAAAATAATCAAAAAACATGTAATATTTTGCTTGTTAGAATTTAAATGTTTTGTTATATTTTTTAGTTTTAATTCTTTGATAAAATGTCATAAAAAACAATTTAATCTTGCTAGATTTTCTTTTAGAATTCATTTAGAATTTAATTGCTAGTATTTTCTATGGTCGGTGCATGCTTCCTTGTTATTACTGATTTGGTCGTTGAGATGTGCGAGGTACTTCGAGAGAGCCTTCGATTGCGATTCGACTTGCTTCATGTTCCACTTTATTTGTGGGACACGAATTCGCTTCCAGCGCAATTTGTCTTACGAATTGATTTGCGTCGTGTTCCACTTTATTTGTGGGAACTGAACCTATTTCCGATGCATGTCACCCGATCTCTCATTCATTGAGATATATACTCTTGTATTGTCTGGACTGTTTCTCTTGCAGGTTGCTTGTGTGGTTATGCTCGACGTGTACCACATGTCGCTCGTGATTTATTTTCACGACGACGCTTTCTGACTCGCTTTGCTTGATGATGGCTTACGTGAAGTATTTTGGACTTCTCTGCTTACGCTTGCTAACTCATTGCGGATTTGCTATCCGTTCGGTATTGTCTCCTGGTCCATTTTACCGCTTTCCGCATCATCCTATAACATGAGAAGTAGGACTTAGACATGCATCTGACCAAGCCCTCGAAAGAGGCTCTGTTTTTGTTGGTGTGTTTATATTTGTGCATTGCGGCAGGGAGTCACGGTGTAATAAGTCCTATATGGCACTCCGTTAAGTCCTCTTGGAAGGCACGCGGAAAGGGTTAGCAATCAACCCCCGCCCAGTCTCATCGAGTCTGTTCAGTATGCGCGCGCTACGCGTGGCTTGCTTCTAAACCTGCACAAGATCTTGTTATCGAGTATGTCAGGAAAAGGGTTCATGCAACCGGACCCTCGCATTTCCTATAGCTCGCATTGCTCGACGTTGATGCTCGGTGTACGCACGCATCATTTTCCTTTCAGATCCGTGACGGCTTGGTTGCTGAGAGGGATCCGCTCCTCTTGTCTATGGCCCGATCATTTTTGCGAGGTCTAATGCTTGGTTGACTCGGGTGATTCGCTCCCCTTGGCTATGGCGGGACCGCTTTTCTACCATTCGGTTAGTGTCGTTGGTTTGTTTGCTTTACGAGCGGAGCTCGTTTGTGTGATATTATTGTTTTCTTTCCCTTCTTCCCCATAGGTTGTTAGTTTTGTTTAGACTTGTACCATTTGTATGATAACATTAGGTAGCAAGCTTTCCCCCTTAGCTTAGGTGTTCCTCATGCATTCTTTAAAACCCAAACCACACTTTTTGATTTTCTTTTCTTAAGAGCTTGTTATTTCCGCTCCATTCCCAAGTACAAGTCTCCAAAGGTCGATCAGCGGAGTGTGAATGTAACTTGTTCACCTAAAAAACACAAAACAAATAGAAACTAGTTAGCCGAGTTACGGTAGCCATGATTCTGCAAAACAGATACGTTGGTAGCGGGGTAGGGCCCGTGCGAGCATAATCTTTTCTTTTCCCTACATTCTGCATGCATTTTAGTCCAGATTAGCGCAGTTTGTTTACACACCCATAGTTATAGACACGAGCGTGTATACCATCGAGTACGATGGGCGCGTGGGGTGCTAATACCTTCCCCTCGCGTAACCGAGTCCCTTACCATTTTTCTCTGGTCGTGAGACCGTTGTTTTGTTTTGTGGTTTGCTGGCATTGCCTTCCTTTTCAGGATAAATATGTTAGTGGCGACTCTGTTAATTTTCGCGGTAGCGACAGCTGGCGACTCTGCTGGGGACGTCTCGACCTATTGCGGGTCCGGACTTAGCGAGTCGATCCTAGCGCTTGTGTGTTTATCTTTGGGTGTTTTATTGCTTTGCATATTTACCTGTTAGCATGGCATTCTATGTGCGCTTTTACTTTTCTGCATCATATTCTGGACTGTCTGGATCTCTGTTTGTTGGGTGGGTGTTACAAGAGGTAAAAGGCCCAATACCCAGGCTATATGTGAACCATAGGAACCCTAGGATAGAGTGAGAGCATGGTTTTTCTCGAGGTGTACGTCTCGGGATGGATTATGTGACCACGAGCAGAGTAGTGGTTTCAAACGGAGGTATTATCGTCACCCGCATCTGCGCCGTGACGGTGCTTACCTTTGGGTGGACTGTATACTGCGTTTCATGAACTTACCTTGGCCTAGATTTTACCCGTGAGTGGGGCGGGAATCAATGATCATATAATAGGTACATTGTTGGTGACCGCTGTTCTCGTTCGTGAGGTACCGTTGTTCTTGTTCGTGGGTTACCGATGTTCTTGTTCGTGGGTTACCGTTGTTCTCGTTCGAATGTACTATTGGTTCCTATGGTTCTTGTTCGAGTGGTAATATGTGTTCTATTCCAGTGTGTTGTTGAATATGGGTTTTGGTTCCGTTGATTGACATTCCGTGTTCCGTGTGGTATACTATTTGGGGCCGAACCTTTGACTTGGTACTATGTGTGTTACCGGCAATCCAGAATGTTCGGTGGGAGACATCCAAAGTCCCACCACCTTGCATCTTTGCATATTTACTTTCCAAAAAATGATGTACAAAAAATAACTAGCATACACGTTCCTTCCATTTCGAAGGAATCTTATAGTTAAGCCTCGTGTCGAGCGTTTCCATCTCTTGCTTTCTAAAAAATCAAAACATGAGGATTCCTTGGAAATCGAATGAACATGGCATTGCATTCATATCATGCATCTCATACATTCCATGCATAACAGGTATTCAAGACCGATGATCTCTTATTCGGACTTGGTACTCTCACCAGACTCAAAGACTTGAGTTGTTCTTACTGTGTGTTCAAAGATTAGTCATGGAACAACTTTGTGGGGAGTTTGCCAAGATGAAAGCTCAGTTGGGGTTGTTCATGAAAGCGTGCGAGTTGTTACCCATGCTCAAGGATTCCTAGTAAGAAAAACTCAGGGAGTACTTCATTGATCTCTTCCACAATTTTGCGGTTTCTGAAGTTCCTCGTCAGCGGTTAATCTCTTTTTTTCTCATGGATTCGAGGGGTATGCTTTTAGCAAAAACAAAAGAGGCATGAAAGACAAGCCTATCTGATTTCATGTCTTATGCTCATTTACTTCCATGCTTGCTTTGTTTGCAACTGGTTAAGCTCTGTATTATGTGGATGTCTACAGGTTCTTAGCTTGATGACAATGACACTAGGTGTAAGTTCTACTGCGGCACCTGTTCATGATGTTAGGATCTCTAAGTCTTTGAAATTGCTTGGGGCTCCCAAACGAGGGATAAGCAAGACATTGTCTATCTTGAGCATTGCACCATTTGCCAGAATCTTCTGCCACACTGTAATCAAGAGTGATCCGTAAGGGCACACCTCTTATTCTCAAGGATCTACTTCACATCCTGAGTCACCTCCTCTTCCTGGAGTTTCCTTGTCTTTAGCCTTCGCTTGTCAACAGAGACGAAAATAATGTGAGAAGCAAGTTGATGTAATCCCAATGCCTGGTGTTCAGTTGTTTCCCTGTTTAATAGAATTCCAGTTGGTTAAGATTCGTGCTTTGGGTCTTTCTTATCACAGATAGCTCTCCTGATTTCGATGACAATACTCGCTGTTTTCCATTCTTGGTGCACCTGATCATAATGTCAAGCCTTACAAGGTGTTGAGGTATAAAAAGTCTAAAACTTTCTCGATGCAGGGATGTTTGAGTTTACTCATATTGGTTTCTACTGGTCAATCCCATTTCATCTGCTGCAAGTAGAATGTTTGTTCTTTCTCAAGGAAGTAACTCATGAGAATCATTTGCAACTTGTACTACCAGAGGCTTCCTTCCCAGCAATTGTTGTGTGTTCCAAGTATTGACTTTGATAGCCAAGCGTTAGAGGTTATTGTTGTTCGCCGACAGTAATACAAGTTTCCTCCACCCATGATGGTGTTTTCTGTTTCAGCAGCTATATTTAGGGCTCCCGACCAAGGGATAAGCAAGACTTCGTGTTCTTGAGTTCGCATCGTTGGCAGCTCAAATCCCTAAAGCATTCACAAACTCCATTCGCTATATTTAGGGCTCCCAACCGAGGGATAAGCAAGACGCCTTGTATCTTGAGTTTGCGCACCACTGACACGACTCAAATCCCTAAAAGCTGGACACTTACAATTTCTGGATGACTTTGCTAGAATCTTCTGCCGGGAAGTAATCTAAAGTTTTCTACATGAACATATGCAACGCTTGGTGTGTTTTCCACTCTAGGGAACTTGGTTATCTGATTGAAGACTGTAAGTCATTCAAAGACAAGGTTCAAGACCTGATTGAGACCGAGACTATCACATTCGCACTTGAGGTCAGAATTGAAGTTCTCCTTTGACTTAGCAGATCTTTTGAAGAAATAAGTCCATACGGAGAGGATCTCCTCGATGTTGCTAACTGCTGAATCATCATGCATGTTCATGTTTAAGCTTTCTTGTTTTGTGCAATACTGTTTGTATGTAAAACTTGTTTGTTTTTGAACTATAATAATAATGCATTGGATATGTTTGTCTTGAAAAAATTCATTCGCTTTTGCTCTTATATGTTTTCTATGCTTTTTGTGATACTCGACTCTTGTTAATAAAGGATGATAACTCCGAAGGGAGGATGATGAACATAATACCAATAATCTCAAATGGTATGCAATTGAGTAGAACCCTGTTGATGATGTACAGGCATTGTTTCAAATTCCCAAACACTTGAGATATAAGGGAGATAGACCCTCGTTAACCCCTCTGAGCCTTCGAAGTAGGAGTGTCTTTTCTATACTAAAAAACCCTCACATTTAACCCAGGGGTGGGTATTGTTCAGTTAACCTGATCAAGCGTTCGGAATTCACCAGGAGTGTGCACTTAAGGATACAACAATGGCTATCTTTCAAAATATTGAGGAAAGTCAAATCCACAACGATTATCCCTCACCTCAGGAGGTCGAGACATCAAATTTATCCATCACATCAGGAGGGTCGAGACCAACATCAAAGCCACTGTGGTTTATCCCTCACATCAGGAGGTCAAAATATGACAATACCACAATGGTAATACCTCATCAATCAAAGACTCAGGCAGTCACAATCCCTACCATTTCAACAAGTCAAAGAGACTCATAATCACACGACTTGTTACAAAAAAAGAGAATAAAAAAAAAAGAAGCTCGCTAAGTTAACAAGTTGAAAGCATGTGACTTAGGTAAAAGTTAGGGCATCCCGTTGGACATCCAATTCGAAATTCAAAAGAATTTGTCCAGGCAAAAGTTAGGGAAACAAAAAAAAGCAAATCAAAAGCGAAAAACAAGGATTACAAAATAAGAATCCTCATTAAAAGAATAAAGTCGTGTGACCAGACACCAAAAACGAAAGGTAAAGTGATTGTCGCGTCCAGAAGACCTCTTTGACTCCTCAACCATCTCAAACTCCTCTTGAAAGATGAATGCTCGTTTCAAGTTAACTGAACTTAGGACTGGAGAACATCACGAAGGGGGTGGGCACCCAATAATTTGAGCCTAAAATTCTTTTTTTCTTAAACCGTGAACCTGGCCACGTTACAACCCTAAAAAGTCCTAACTGAAGCAGGTTTAATTCGAAAGCAGACTATACATGAGAATACAGTAAATTGACTCCTAGGAGATCCGCTAAATGCTTGAGTTGGTATCACACCATCTTTCTTTAACAAAAAAATCGATGTTACGACATCCTTTCAAAAAGTGTCTTTTAACTTCGAGACAAACATACTCTTTGCATTAGAATTATATTTCTCATAATAAACATTCTTTACATATGAACAAGTGCTTAACATCAGGAAAGTTTCCATCATGAACTTCAGATGAAAAGTTTTATCCTCCTGAAGGACAGATTGTTTTCTGAACTCCGTTGAGCAGAGGCAGCAATATTTCAAATTTGATCACCCTCAGGGGCACAAAAGCGTTTGATTACTCTAACAACCAAGTTTTCACTCAATCTGGGGCAATCATGTCAAGATTCGAAGCATCTCTCAAAGTGTTGAGTAATCAGGGGCATTCACCTAGATGCATCTGAAGCTACTTACAACGCTGGTCAATTAGGGGCATGGTTCCAAAATTCATGATACTGGGGCAAGTTGGCTATGATAGCACTAATTTCTTCAAAGTCCTTACAGGCTGGGGCAAGGCACCATGCATTGGTATTTTTTTCCCTCATCAGGAGGTAATGAGGTTAAGTTCAAGCGCGAGCTAAACTACTTATGAACTCTCAAAACCGTCGGGGTCGTCATCCTCAACATTCATTAGAGACTGAAAGTCCATTACTTGTTGGCATCCTTACAATCAATACGAATATGCAAAATACTATGAAAGCCAATGCCTGTTTGGTCCCTTTGAAGTCAACACTTGCTTGACCCCATAAGCCCACTTCCTGGTGGCATTCTCTTGGATAACCAATGCCTGTTTGATGCTCCGGCTGATACATGTTTGGTGTTCTAATCATTGCTTGCCTATCATTGCCTGTTTGGAAAGTTTCAAAGCCAATATATGTGACAATCTGTTTGCTCTTGCATTTGCCTATTGTGGGTGAGCATTACCATCCTCTATCATGTGAGTAAATCCCGTGGAGACGTCATGCTATATCCTGAGGCATTCTCATATGTTTATCTCACAAGTACATTCTTTCAAGTGCACCATGTTAGCACATCGGCGGATTTACCCAAGTGAAGGATTCTCATTCCCTAGTTGAGTGCATCCAGATGAGGTTTTCTTCTATTCAAAGATTCTCATCTCCCTAGCAAAGCACATTTCAACGAGATCTCTGTGCTTCAGAAGCCTTATTCCCCGGTGGATTGTCTTCTCCCCAGTTGGATCAGGATTGATGGTATTTGATTCCCCAGCAAGCTCTTAATGAGGTTCCTTGCCAGAGTTCCTCATTTTATCCAGTAGAGCGTTTTCTCTCCACAATAGATTGATTTGTCTTCCCCAAGAGAGTCATCTTATTCCCCAATGGAGTTGCCTTAACAAGAGGTTCTTATGCAAAGTTCCTTATCTTCCCTAGTGGATTTCTCATCTCATCAGTGGATCTTTATGTAGAAGTGGTCATCTTCCCCACTGAATCTCTCCTCAGCATAGTTTCACTTGCATCCTCAGCAAAATCTGTGTCCTTCAAGGATTTCCCCAGCGGAATGCGTCCTATACAAGCAAGTTGGTCACTCCCCATCAGAGTTGTCTCCATGACTTGCCCTTATCTCCACATCCCCAGAGTGTCGAGAATTTTCTTCTCCAGTGAAGTTGCCAGGGTACTCCCCAAGCAGTTAATTGGGATGTTCTTATCCCCAAGCAGGATTTATTCCCCATCCAGAGCTCGCGTTTAGATCTGATCATCTCCAGTAGATTTCTGATCCATCTTTGCCAGCTCGCAGTTTGTGACTTCTGGTAACTCATCTTGTCCTTCCCACAGAGTTCTATACTCTCTCCAGGACTGCTTCAGCAATTGAGTGCTCCTCCGTTGTCTCCCTAAGCAACGTCCAAATCATGCATCATTTGCATAGCATTCTCAAAAGCGAACAGCGTTTTCCTTCTCGAGAACGTTATTTCGTACACATTCATACAGGCATCATGCATAAATCATATCATATCTGTTTCTTTCTGTAGGAAGGTTATTAAGATACGAATGCTCCTAAAGAGTAACTCGCCTAGTCATTACAGGCGCTTATCCTGATGTTTTGAATCAGAGGAGGATTGTTCTACTTATTTTCTGACGCATATCAGATCAGTTCAAAGACATTCCTATTCCCGATGCCCCCAAATTGGTGGGAGATATTTGTTCCTATCCTGATATTCAGTTCAGTTTTGAAGGAACCGCCTCCGGATGTCTGTCGATCTTCCAAAGGAGCAAGCCCTCTGATGCATCAGATCAGTTGGAAATATCTACTCCCTCACGATTTAGTTCGTTTAGAAGAAGAACTCGCCTGCCCAGTCCTGGTGCCTAACTATCAGTTGAAGACATTTTCTTTACCCAGCGTACACAATTCGGAAGAGATATCTGTTCCTATCCTAATATTCAGATTCATATTAGTTGAAGGAATTGCCTTCGGATCTCTGTCGATCTTCTGAAGGAGCAAGCCACTGATATCATCATATCAGATGGAGATGTCTACCTGATCGACTTTGTCTTTTAGATGAAGATTGTCCTACTTATTTTCTGGCATCATGTCCAGATCAGATTAAAGGCATTCTTTCCCCGGCGTACACAGTTCGGAAGATATATTGTTCCTATCCTGATTACCAGTTCAGTTGAAGGAGCCGCCTCTGGATCCCCGTGGTCTTACGAAGGAGCTAGCCGCTAATTCCCAGATTAGTAGGAATATCTACCTGATGATTTAATTGCATCAGAAGAGATGTCTGCCCAGAATTCCAGATCATGATTTCTAAATCAGAGATACTTATTACCCGTTGATGTCCAGATCAACCGATGTATCTCCTTCGATTCCCAGATCAACCTAAGACATCTATCCCGATGCAAGTTCGGAGACATCTGCTACGTCTGATACTCAAATCAGTCGAGATGTTCCTTCTCTTGATAACCAGATCATTTGAAGTGTTTCCCCTGCCTGTGGGTGCTCGTTCCTTCTTATCGCAAGTTGGAACATATTTAATTATCCAGGTCAATAGAAGTTTTTTCTCCCTGCTTGCGGGGTGGTACATTCCTTCTTATTGCAAGAGGAATCTTCTATTGATCAAGAGCGCAAATTTTTGAGTTCATTATGGTATTCAATCTCCTTCCACCTCAATGGTTCGAAACTGTCATTTCTCACTCATCAGGTTCAAGAAGTTTGAATAGGGGCAGCTGTTGCACCCCAAAATTTGCCCTGTTTCTCCGTGCTATAAGTTATCAACGACGTTTATTTCGTCGCTCAAAAATTGAAGAAAAATTAGAGTTTCCATTGTTTTGAGATTGCTAAGTCAAAGGGGTTTGTGAGGTGAATTGTAAATGAAATGAGTCATGGTACAAGGTTGTGAGCTTAAGGATAGCATTGCGTTCAGGGAGCCAGATACTTTCAATTTATTGGTGGCTTAATATACAAGTTTGGTTTGAATTAAGGAATTGAGATTGAATTAGGGTCCCAATGAATTTGATTTGATGAACTAATTGATCTTATTATTTAAATTTCGTTCGAGGAAATTTTGTTCATCAAGAAGGTAATTCAAGTTAAGATACATGGTGCAAAAAACGAGGTGGTGGACAGTTCGTGATCAAGACACTGTCAGTTTCTCTCTTTGATTTGTTGATTGCAATGCAAGGTGAATCATGTTGGAGATTGAATTTAGGTTTTATGCGAAAATTGAAAATGGGAATACAAAGTCATTAAAGGCTTTTCATTGATTTCATTCGTCAATTCATCATAATTCGCTCAAAGCCTTATTCGTGGGTTGTATTCAAAATTCAAGGTCAAACACCATTCAAAGTTTCTTTACAAGAATTCATTACAAAAATTACCAAATTCAAAATACCATATATTAGTCCATGCTCAAATTACATTCATCACAATTCATTCAAAATTACAAAAAAATTGCAGAAAGTTGTTTGGCCTCATATCCTATCCTATGACTAAATAGCAGCTCCAAAAGAACAAACAGACTTGTAACCGCCACACAATCAAGCTAGAACCGACCCTGCAAAATCAAACCTGCAGCCAACATAAAATCACGTGACAGAACTGCCCCTGCATAATGGTTCAAAGAAATTCAGTCAAAATTGAAGTCAATCTGCTGCTCAAGGAAACCACATCAAAACCAATTTCAAACCGGAAAGTTATAAAGATTGAAAAGAGAAAAACTTCAAAAAGCGGTGTAACAAAATTCTGGATCCGGGAAACACTCTCTATTTCATCTTCAATAACAGAAAAGTTCACAAAAAAAGAGGGGAGAAAACTCAGAAATTCTAACCGAAAATGTAACAAACCTCATAACAAACTCTGCAAAATGGATCTCGATCGAAATTCTCAACAATCTTCACAAATCCATTTTCTTCAACTTCTTCATTTTCTTCACAAATTAAAAAAAAAGGTTACAAACTCTTCGGACTTCATCAACTTTCTTCCCCAATCCTCTCGACTCCACCTTCATCATCAACATTCATTAACAAAAATCTTCATCTCAGCTCTGCGCACAACCACCATGTCTCTCTTTCTCCATCAGAAATTGATAACAAAGTAACAGGAAACCAATTCAACAATCTTCATCCTTCTATCTTCGTCCACCTTGAATCTCAGAATTCTTCAATAGAAAACTACAAGAGAAATTCAAAAAAAGAAGAGAGAATCCATAACAGAATAACAGAAAAAAGTAACAGAAAATCTCTCGCACACAAAACCTCTTCACGCTTCAATCATCTTCAAGACAAACCAGAAAGATCTCCATAACTGCAAGCTTCGATATGCAGCATCACGAATTAAATTTCTCATGAATATCTAATCTCTATCTTTGTCAATCTTCAATGATTCTCTAACCTTCATTAGATTCCGTCTGCATTTCTTGCATCAACAACACCACTACATAATCATCTTCAATCATCACGTTCATCCTCTTCAATCGTCAACTATCTGCAACTTCGATTAAGTGTAATCATCATCATCGCAACGCAATATCATCACAGAGAAGAACGCAGTATTAGCAGCTGAAGATTATGAAGAAAAATAACTCATGCCATATATGTTTGACCTGCTTGTTATATGAGTATCCATGTAGATTAGCGTGCATCATCACACATGTGATCACGTACCCTTTTAGTTAGTTACAGTTAGTTGTATATAATTGAAGCTTTGTAACTAACTTGCTCATTCATTGAATCTTGAATACTACATTGCACTCTTTTCCTCTTATACTTTTCTCTTCTCTTTCTACGTGCAAACTGTGTTACACCCTTCTCCATCTACAATGGAGGTTTGCACTTGTTTAGATGGTATCAGAGCAGGTTAATCCTGTTCTGTTTCCGCTGCAATCGTCACACAAGCTTCAGTTCTTGCTCCTTCTTGTTCCATCATTCGATTTGTATCGATTGATTTGTTCGTTGTTCTTGATTCTTTGATTCGTCATCGTCACCATCGCGATGGCTGGGAAAAAGAGTAGCAATAATCAAATGCAGGATCAACTTGATCCATATTACATCCATCCTTCTGAAAATCCTTCAACGGTGGTTGTTACTCCAGCTTTATCAGGAGAAAACTACCATGCTTGGTCTATGAAGATGAGGAGAGCCCTAGCAATGAAGAATAAGTTTCAGTTTGTTGATGGATCGATCGAGATTCCTGATAGCAGTGATCTCAATTACGTTGCATGGCAAAGATGCAACAATCTTGTCCACACGTGGATTGTTAATTCAATAACACCTTCTATCGCTCAAAGTGTGGTGTTCATTGAAAATGTTGTAGACGTATGGAACGATCTTAAGGATCGATTTATGAGAGGCGATAAGATTCGTGTTGCACAATTGTATCAAGAGATTTCTAATCTGAAGCAAGGAAGCAAAAAGATCTCTGATTACTTCACAGAATTGAGAAGCTTATGGGAGGAGCTGGATCAATATAGGCCAATGCCTAATTGCACGTGCCCTGTGACCTGTGCATGTGTTGCCATGAGAAATAGTAGGAGTTTTAGAGCTGAAGATCGCATCATACAGTTCTTAATTGGTCTGAATGAAGAGTTCCATGGAGTAGTTTCTCAGGTGCTGCTCATGGATCCTTTACCACAAATAAATAAAGTGTTTTCCATGGTGCTTCAACAAGAACGAAAGATATGTGGAGCAGGAGTTACATTGACTGGGAACACTGAAGATGGCACTGGAATGGTTAATGTAGTTGATAGTTCCAAACAAGCTGGAAAAGGAAGAGGTAATGGTGGATCAGGCAGAGGATCGAATAGTGGAATTGGCAATGGTAGAGGTAAAGGTAACTTCAAAGTGTGCACTCACTGTGGCAAAAGTGGACATATAATTGACAATTGCTACAAGAAGCATGGATATCCTCCCAATTTTGGCCGAGGAACCTCAGTACACATCAATCAAGTTGAAGCAAGTGGCACTGCAGGAGCTGGTTCTTACAATGAGGATGGCAACATGACTTTAACAAAAGAGCAATACAACAATTTGATGATGCTTCTTGAAAAGAATACACCTTCAGCCTCAGTGAATATGGCAAAGGGAGGTAAACCTTACATTGCTAGTTTCAATGCTATTAGTGGTATTAGATGGATATTGGATACAGGTGCAACACACCATATTTGTAACAATCTGACTTGGTTTTCCAAACATAGTAAGATTGATCCTGTTATAGTGAATCTTCCAAATGGAAGTTCTATAACAACATCTATTTGTGGAGACATTAAAATTTCTGAAGATCTTGTCATAAGAGGAGTCCTTTTTTTGCCTAAGTTTGAAGTGAATTTGATTTCTGTTTCGAAGCTTTGTAAAGAGCAAGACTGCACTTTGTTTTTTGAAACTAATAGGTGCATTATACAGGCAAAGAGGGATTTGAAGAAGATTGGTTCAGCTAATGAGCTAGATGGATTATACTACTTGGGATTGGAGATGGATCACAAACATAGCAGCAGCAAAGAAGGATTTGTATCGAGCGCTTTCACAGGTAAAAGACATTTAGACACTGCACCTGCCATCCTTTGGCATTTGAGATTAGGGCATCTATCTCATGATAGAATGCAATGTATTAGCACAAAGTATAGCTATATTCCTAGTAGTATTCACAAAGCCTGTGATGTGTGTCAACAAGCTAGACAAAAACATTTACCTTTTCCTATTAGCAATAACAATGCCTGTAATGTTTTCGATCTAATTCATATTGATGTTTGGGGCCCTTTCAGTACTGCTTCTATCCATGGTTTTAAGTACTTTCTTACTATATTGGATAATCATAGTAGGCATGTCTGGGTTGTGATGTTAAAATCCAAAGTTGAAGTTGGCACAAGGATAATGGAGTATGTTAACATGGTTGAAACTCAATTCAGCAAAAAGGTCAAGGTCATTAGGAGTGACAATGGTCCTGAACTAATGTTGCCAAAGTTTTATGCCTCAAAAGGAATAGTGCATCAAAGAAGCTGTGTGTACACACCTCAGCAAAATGGGAGAGTTGAGAGGCGACATCAGCATATTCTTAACATAAGTCGTGCCCTTATGTTCCAATCAAACTTGCCAAAACAGTTTTGGTCATATGCACTTGTTCATGCAGTGTATCTCATGAACAGAATTCCAACAAAATTGCTGAGTAACAAATCTTCCTTTGAGCTTCTATATGGGACTGTTCCTGATTTGAGCACCTTGAAAGTTTTTGGCTGCCTTAGTTATGCCTCCACACTTCCAAATAATAGGCATAAATTTGATCCAAGGGCAAGGAAATGCGTTTTCTTGGGATTTAAGGCAGGTATGAAAGGTTTCACTCTTCTGGACATTGGCACACATGATATTTTTGTATCTAGGAATGTTAAGTTTTTTGACATGACATTCCCTTTTCTTGAGTCATCTGATTCCCATATTCATACAAACATATATCTTGATAACTCATTGGGTAGTAGCAACAGTAAAGAGTCCATTAGAGTCACTTCACCTGATTCAATTCAAGTATCCACATCTGGTTCCATTCCTGAAATAATTTCAGATTCAGCTGATGACTCCCTTGTTGCTTCTGATCATATTACCTCAGACATTCCCATAGTACCTGATTCTGAGACTGCCCCTCATGTTTTGCCCGATACTTCCCTTGAACCTGTTTCTCATAATTTGCCCGATGCTTCTTTTTCATCCAATAATCCTAATCCCATTGAGTCTACTAGAAAGTCTAGCAGAGCTACAAAAACACCTTCACATCTTAGGGATTATGGGTGTGACTCCAATAATGTCCAGTGTCATTATCCCATTGAAGAGTGCCTTTCTTATTCCAATATTTCACCTAAGCATCAAGCCTATATTATGTCTCTTTCATCTGATACTGAACCTCCAAATTACTTGGCTGCTTCCAAAGATCCTAGGTGGGTTCAGGCAATGCACACAGAGATTGAGGCCCTTAACAACAATCATACATGGGAATTTGTAGATCTTCCTCAAGATGCATCTACCATTGGGAGCAAATGGGTCTATAAAGTTAAGAGGCATGCTGATGGTACAATTGAACGTTTCAAAGCACGGCTTGTAGCTCAAGGTTTCAATCAAACTGAAGGTTTGGATTACCTTGAAACCTTCTCTCCAGTTGCAAAAATGACTACAGTCCGAGTTCTTTTGGCCCTAGCTGCTATACATGGTTGGCATCTACACCAATTAGATGTCAACAATGCGTTTTTGCATGGAGACTTACATGAATCCGTCTATATGCGTGTTCCACAAGGTGTTATGCCTCCAAAGCCTGGCCAAGTATGCAAGCTGACCAAGTCTCTTTATAGATTGAAGCAGGCAAGTAGGCAGTGGTTTGAGAAACTCACCACTTTCCTTATGGCACAAGGTTTTAAACATGCAGCAGCTGACCATACGCTTTTTATAAAATCCTGCCCTACTTCTTTCACTGCACTGCTTGTTTACGTAGATGATATCATCCTAGCTGGAACTTCTTTGGACACTTTCAAAGAATTAAAACAAGCTTTGCACAGTACTTTTTGCATTAAAGACCTGGGGACTTTAAAATTCTTTTTAGGGCTCGAGGTTGCTCGTTCATCTTCAGGTATTACCCTTTGTCAGCGAAAATATTGTTTGGATCTCCTTCAAGATGCTGGTCTTACAGGGTGTAAACCTGTTTCTACTCCTTTAGATGCCTCTGTCCGTCTTCACCAAGACAAGGGTTCTACTTTTTCAGACATCACGGCATATCGCAGGCTTGTTGGTCGTTTGATTTACCTCACCACAACACGTCCAGATATTGCATTTGCCACCCAACAACTTAGCCAATTCATGAGTGCTCCTACTGAGGCACATTATCGAGCTGCTTTACGGATTCTTCGATACCTTAAACGCTCACCTGCACGTGGTGTGTTCCTCTCTTCTTCCTCCACTTTACAAATCCTTGGCTTCAGCGATGCTGACTGGGGAGGATGTATTGAAACGCGTAGATCTATTTCTGGATATTGCTTCTTCATTGGCAATTCATTGGTCTCTTGGAAATCAAAGAAGCAACCCACCGTTAGCTGCTCCTCCATTGAAGCTGAGTATCGTGCACTTGCATCTGCCACTCGTGAGCTTCAGTGGATGTGCTTCTTGCTACATGATCTTCTCCAACATCCATCTCGTCTTCCCGTTCTATACTGCGACAACCAAAGTGCCATACAAATCTCTTCTAATTCTGTGTTCCATGAACGTACAAAACATCTTGACATAGATTGTCATTTGGTCCGTGAGAAACTTCTAGCTGGAGTTATGCGTTTACTTCCTGTTCGTTCTTCAGACCAGGCTGCAGATATGTTTACTAAGGCACTTGGTCCCCGACCTTTCCATGACTGCATGAGCAAGCTTGGCTTGGTGGATATCTACCAACCTCAAGCTTGTGGGGGGGGGTATTAGCAGCTGAAGATTATGAAGAAAAATAACTCATGCCATATATGTTTGACCTGCTTGTTATATGAGTATCCATGTAGATTAGCGTGCATCATCATGAAGGATAGAAAAACACTTAGAAAGGGGGGGATTGAATAAGTGTGACTTTAAATCTTGGACGATAAAAATAAATTGCACAATTATTTTTATCCTGGTTCGCTGTTAACGAAGCTACTCCAGTCCACCCCCGCAGAGATGATTTACCTCAACTGAGGATTTAATCCACTAATCGCACGGATTACAATGGTTTTCCACTTAGTCCGCAACTAAGTCTTCCAGAGTCTTCTGATCACAACTTGATCACTCCAGGAACAACTGCTTAGTTCACTCCTAAGACTTTTCTAGAGTCTACTGATCAACACGATCACTCTAGGCTTAGTTCACTCCTAAGACTTTCTGCTCAGCCAACTGCTAAGACTTCCTAGAGTATACTGATCACACGATCACTCTAGTTCCTTACAACTTAATGTAATTCTAAGAGTATTACAAATGCTTCTTAAAAGCGATAATCACAAACGTGATATTTCTCTTAACGTTTAAGCTTAATCTCACTAAAATATTACAACAGCAATGTAGTGAGTTGATGAAGATTCTGAGCTTTGATTGAACAGCGTTTCAGCAAGTTTGATATTCACAGAATAGATGTAGAAATTGGTAACCTTGCTTCTCATCAGAACTTCATATTTATAGGCGTTGAGAAGATGACCGTTGAATGCATTTAATGCTTTGCGTGTTCCGTACAGCATCGCATTTAATGTTATACGCTTTTGTCAACTACCTCGAGCCTTGTTCACGCTGTGTCTACTGACGTAGCCTTTAGTAGCTTTAACGTTCCTTTTGTCAGTCAGCGTAGCTTGCCACCTGTACTTCCTTCTGATCTGATGTTTGTGAATACGACGTTTGAATATCATCAGAGTCAAACAGCTTGGTGCATAGCATCTTCTGATCTTCTGACCTTGAAGTGCTTCTGAGCGTGATACCATCTTCTGATCTTCAGTGCTTCTGATCTCATGTTCTTCTGATGCTTCCATAGACCCATGTTCTGATTCTGCTTCGACCATCTTCTGATGTCTTGCCAGACCATGTTCTGATGTTGCATGCTGAACCATTTGAGACACAACTTCTGAGCGCTGAATTATGCGTACTCTTTATATATTTCCTGAAAGGGAAATTGCATTGGATTAGAGTACCATATTATCTTAAGCAAAATTCATATTATTGTTATCATCAAAACTAAGATAATTGATAAGAACAAATCTTGTTCTAACAATCTCCCCCTTTTTGATGATGACAAAAACATATATAAATGATATGAATTTGCGATCAGAAAGAGTAGACGGCAAAAGACAAATTACACAGCTATAGCATAAGCATATGAATATGTCTCCCCCTGAGATTAACAATCTCCCCCTGAGATAAATAATCTCCCCCTGAAATAAATACTCGAAGAACTTTGATAAAAGACTTCCCTGATTATTTCGGTAGAGACGATCATATAAGCTTCTGCCTTCAGAGAATTCATAGCTTCTGACTTCTGCTTCCATTGGACAGCTTCAGAACTTGAATTTCTTTAGATCCTTAGAACATTCACAGCTTCTGATTCCTGCTTCCATCGTGGACAGCTTCAGAACTTGAATTTCTTTGATCTTCAGAACATTCACAGCTTCTGACTTCTGCTTCCATTCAGGACAGCTTCAGAACTTGAATTTTCTGGATCTTTTAGAACATTCACATCTTCTGATTTCTGCTTCCCTCGGATAGCTTCAGAACTTTGAATGTCTACCAACATCACTTCATGCTAGATTTGTATCAGAACATTGTTGAATGTACCAGAGCATCATCAGAGCATCTCTACATCCTGAAATGTTACAGAACAAAAACTAAACGACAAAAGTCAGCATGAACGAGTTAGAACATAAAATGTATGTTTGAACACATTATATGTATCAGAGCCATGTAGGCTGAAATAATGTATCAGAGCAAATAATGTATCAGAGCCATAACATTATATGTATCAGAGCAAATAGAATTTTGTCAGAACAGGATAGACAATGATATTCAAATTCTATTATCAGTGCTTCTGATTCATTCTTCTTTCTTGCTTCTGATCTCTGAAGCTTGACAGCACTCAGCTTGCTTCAGTTTCCAAGAGCTTATTCCTTTTACAGAATAACGCTTCTTATGGTTTTGCTTCTAGTGTTTGCTTTGAAGATTCTCTTCACTTCTTTGTACCTGCAAAACACTTAAACCATGTAGAACTTGCAGTTCTTGTTAGTGAGAGCAACTGATTAAATCAAATCATTTATCATTTATCTTTCTCCCCCTTTTTGTCATAACATCAAAAAGAATATTTCAAAAGATTCAGATGCATAAAACGACAAATAAAATGAAACACACGGAGAAAGAAGTTGATTTCATTGAAGTTTCAAACAACAGGTTCAGAAGTACATGAAGAAAGGAAAGATCAGATGCACAAAGACAGATGCAACGAGAAGAAAGAAACAACACAGACTCAATCTAAGATGGCCCTAGTCTTGACAAGATCTTGGCCAGCATCTCTTTGACATCGTTGTTGTGTCCTTCTTGCCTTTCAATGAAAGCATCATACTTGTCATTGAGTGAGCTTTGCTCATCCTGTCTCCTCTGAATTGCTTCTAGAGTCCTTGCAAGACGAGAAGGTTCATCAGAAGAAGCTTCACCGCTTTCAACCACAGGAATGACATGTTGATCTGCAGCTTCCATAGAAGTATCATTTGCTGGGATATCCTCAACAGGGTCTGATTCAGCAACATGATCTTCAGCATCTGCTTCTTGCATAGAAGCATCTCCATACTCTGCAGCAGGAATTTCAGAGTCTCCATTCTCAAGTGCCTGAAGAATGGCAGCTAGATTCCTGGGAGCAGAAGGACCTTCAACTACTGGTGGGTCAACAACTTCTGGAATGACCAAGCTAGGGTCTTTCTTAGAAGGGTTTTCCCTCAGAAAGTCAAATAAGGTCTTGAAGTCTCCAACCAGAACAGGATACTCAGGAATCCAGATAACCATGTCCCTGCATGGGTTTGCTTCCATTGCAGCAGCCAGTCTCAATTGTTCCATCTCATCCAAGAAGGGCTTCTCTTCCAAAAGATATCTTCCTTTGAGACGAGCAAACCAGAAGTCTTCGTAATTCCTCAGAATTCCACGAGGCCGTGGGGCAGCAGCTACACAGGCTTCCTGAAGTTCTAAAAACAGAGCATCTGATTCTCTGCGAAAGATCCTCCAGAAGTTTCGCATAGCAACATCATTCAATCCAGAACCTTCAGCGAGTCTGAGAGTATCAAAGGTACTTCTGAGATTCCTCTTTATGTTTTCAAAAACTACACCAATAGGATATACGGGGCGGGATTTTATTTGGGTTTTTGAAAAAACAGGTTTGGAAGTGAAGTACGGATGAGGTTCTCTATCCAACCTATAAGAAGATTCTGCTTCAGTATCAGAATCTAACACTACCACTTCAGCTTCAGGACGAGGCTTGGGAGTGTAGTTGCAATCACGGAGCAGCTGCTCATGTGATGCAGAGGTTGGAAAAGGAGAATCACAAGGATTGTTTTGAGAGGTGGAGGGAGTATGTTCAAGAGTGGCGTTGAGAGAAGGTTGAGATGGAAGGAGAGTTTGAAGGGGTTGTATATCCAGAACAGGATCTATGGTAGGTGGAGAGGAAGGAATGGTTAAAGGAGAAGATGGAGGTGTAAGAACATGGACATAAACAGGTGATTCTGATGAGGCTTTTTCTGGTTCAGGTGTAGGGACAATCTCTATTGGTGCAGCTTCTGAACAACAAACAGGAACAGACTTTGGTTCAGAAATGCATATACCTTTGGAACCCCTCAGAAAAGCTTTGGCCACATCCTCAGTCTTTTTCTGCTTCTTACTCTTCGGCTCTTCAATAACCTTTGCTTTGCCGCTAGCAATTTCTTTCCTTCTGACATAAGCCAGAACTTCTGGTTGATTCTCAGCCTCTTGAGCAGCATTTTCTTCATCTGAGCTTTGAATAATCATCTTCCTTTTTCTGATTTTCTTCTTCTCAACAACTTCAGCATTGTTATTTGACTTCTTCTTCTTTTTCTCAGCTTCCTTCTTTTTCTTCTCAAAATCAGCAGAGACAGCCTTAACAGCCTTAGCAATCACCTTCTTAGAAACCTCTTGTTTAGAGACAGCAGAAGGATAATCATGCTTTCTTTTAGTCCTTTCTTCCCTCTTGCGATTTACTTTGAAAGGAGCACCTTTGTCTTGATCTTTAAAACTCTTATTCTCTTCAAGAGATTTCAGATAATCAGTTTTGACTTCAGGTACCTCACTATTGAAGAAGGTTTCAAAGTCAGCCAGAACTGGTTCTCTTATGGTTCTTGTTCCAGCTAGAGGTTCAGGAACTTTGAGAAAAGTGTCAATTATTTTCATCTTCTTTAAAGAGAAGGCATTCAGACAGGCTCCAGTGGTGACAGCAAGATCTTTGATGATACCTTCAGACTCCAGACTTTCAACAATCTTGGAATGTACCAGAAGGTTTGTAATAATCCTACCAAAAGGAATGGTTGTTCCAGCATTTTCCTTTCTGAAAGCATTCCTGGAATCCTTTACTGCTTTCCACATATGGTTGAAGATAATGTAAATCGCATCAACCTTCTTCTGAGTGGCAATGCAATAAAGAATATACCTTTGATCATTACTGATGAAATCCGAGGCATGAGTTGATTTCCTATGGTAGAAGCACCCGAGAAGGATCTTTGTCCAGATTCTGTAGATATCTCTCAAATTCTTAACATATTTAGTTTTCTTGACATTTGAATAGAGAGTGGATAGAATATCTTCCCAATCTTCTCTTTGATCAGACTCAAAAGCCCCTTCAGGATTTTTCAGATCAAACATCACTCTTAGGATGTTTTCAGTAACAACAACAGACTTCCCATGGACAAAAGAGAGTATAGCTTTTGGTGCAACCACAGCATGTACCCAGAACTCCTTGACAAGATCCGGATAAACAGGGCCAACGAACTCAGCAAACAACGAGGTCCATCCTTGAAAGATGATGTCTTCTTTAAGGTGAAATTGATTTTCTTCAAGGTTGTCAAAGTCGACCATGAGTTCACACAAAACTTCCAATTCATCTTTGGGGATGGAGCATGCAACAACAGGGGTGAGTTCCTGGTGTGTTTCTTCGTGCATATGAAGAAGAGTAGATGAACCAGCAAAATGAGATGAAGAAGCAGCCATTGAACAGAATGAACGAAAACGAGCAAGAGAAGCGAACTGGGTTTTCGATTAGGGTTTGTAGAAAACGGCTAAGAACTTTTCAAACGAGAGAATGCAAGGAGAGAGAGAGAGACAAAGGAGCGAAAAAGATGTATGATATGATTTGAAAAACATATATAGAGACGAATTTAAAAAAAAAATAAGAAATATAAATTGAACAGTTCCAGAATCAAAGGAAATCAATTTTATTAAATGATGAGTGACGTGAGGAGAGAGAACGTGGTAAATGACATGATTTAATACAGTTACCTAGGTCGGCGTCTTTTCAACTGCACGCTTTGTACTAACCGTACAGACACGTGTTCATCATCAGAAAGTAGATGACAGCTGTATTAAGAATGGACTTTACGCCTTCAGATTCTGATCACTGCTTCTGAAATGATCTAATTTCTCTTCTGGAAATACTCCTTCTGAAGTGTGCTGATATAAGTCTGAATGATCTTCTGATCCATTACTTCTGATATACACAGCTTCTGGAGGTTCACTTCTTTGTTCTGCAGCTTCTGATAAGATAAAACTGTATCTGCAGAAATTCTCAAGCTCTTTGTTTCATCAGAAACAAGTTTATCATCAAAACAGATGTTTCTAGATTTGTCCACAATCAATGTTTCAATGTTGTATATTCTGTAGCATTTAGAGCATTCAGAATAATCAAGAAAGAAACATCAAAGCCTTAGAGGCAAACATCAGAGATGGTTCCAAGACTACTAAGCTTCTTTTCTGAAAACAAACAAACAGTTTCTTCAACAGATTTAAGAACCAGAACTTGGAAGACAATCTTTCTTCCCTTCAAGTGTTGAGAGCAACTTGAGTCCAGGTGTCATGTCATGTTGAATGTTGTCTTCTTTGTTATCAAGAGAATCTGCAAAAGAAATAATCTTTTTCTTTGGTACCCACATCTTTTTGGGTCCTTTCTTGTTAGATTTTCTCAAGTTCTGATTGAACTTGGGTTTAACATTATAAGCAATAGGAGGAACAGCATGATAATTTTTAATGTGAGTTTCATGATATTTCCTAGGTTGTGTCACATGCTTCTTGGTGTGTGTTATGTGAAAACTTTGTGCATGTGAAGTGTGCCTAATATCATGAGAGTGGCCATACTTGAACTGATCATACAATGGCTTGTATGTGAGTTTCATTTCATCAACAGGTTCAAGTTTGTATGGGGTTTCACCCTCATAACCAATGCCAACTCTTTTGTTTCCAGACACAGCATATATCATAGAAGCTAGCTGACTTCTGCCAATACTCCTAGATAAGAACTTCCTGAAACTTAAATCATATTCTTTCAGAATATGGTTTAGACTGGGAGTGGATTTTTCTGAATCAGAAGGAGATCCAACATTATTGGATAATTTTAAAAGTTTTTCTTTTAATTCAGAATTCTCCAACTCAAGCTTCTTTGTTTCAAATTCAAATTGCTTTTTCAGCTTTTTGTATTTGAGACTAATCTGAGACTTGAGTTCCAGAAGTTCAGTTAGACCGGAAACTAACTCATCTCTAGTAAGTTCAGAAAATACCTCTTCAGAATCTGATTCTGATGTAGATTCTGATCCGTCATCTTCTGTCGCCATCAGCGCACAGTTGGCCTGCTCATCTTCTGAATCATCTTCTGACTCATCCCAGGTTGCCATAAGACCTTTCTTCTTATGAAACTTTTTCTTGGGACTTTCCTTCTGAAGATTTGGACATTCATTCTTGTAGTGTCCAGGCTCATTGCATTCATAGCACATGACCTTCTTCTTGTCAAATCTTCTTTCATTAGAAGATTCTCCACGTTCAAATTTCCTTGAACTTCTGAAGCCTCTGAACTTCCTTTGCTTGCTCTTCCAGAGTTGATTTACCCTTCTGGAAATCATGGACAGTTCATCTTCTTCTTCAGATTCTGATTCTTCAGGATCTTCTTCTCTAGCCTGAAAAGCGTTAGTGCATTTCTTGATATTAGATTTTAATGCAATAGACTTACCTTTCTTTTGAGGCTCATTTGCGTCCAGCTCTATTTCATGACTTCTCAAGGCGCTGATAAGCTCTTCCAGAGAAACTTCATTCAGATTCTTTGCAATCTTGAATGCAGTCACCATAGGACCCCATCTTCTGGGTAAGCTTCTGATGATCTTCTTCACATGATCAGCCTTGGTGTATCCTTTGTCAAGAACTCTCAATCCAGCAGTCAGAGTTTGAAATCTCGAAAACATCTTTTCAATGTCTTCATCATCCTCCATCTTGAAGGCTTCATACTTCTGGATTAAGGCTAGAGCTTTGGTCTCCTTGACTTGAGCGTTTCCTTCATGAGTCATTTTCAAGGACTCATATATATCATAGGCCGTTTCCCTGTTAGATATCTTCTCATACTCAGCATGAGAGATAGCATTCAGCAAAACAGTTCTACATTTATGATGATTCCTGAAAAGCTTCTTCTGATCATCATTCATTTCTTGCCTTGACAGCTTTACTCCACTGGTATTTACTGGATGTTTGTAACCATCCATCAGAAGATCCCATAGATCACCATCTAGACCCAGAAAGTAACTTTCCAGTTTATCTTTCCAGTATTCAAAGTTTTCACCATCAAATACCGGCGGTCTAGTATAACCATTGTTACCGTTGTATTGCTCAGCAGAGCCAGATGTAGATGCAGGTGTAGGTGTAGTCTTTTCACTTTCATCAACCATCTTTTACTGAAGCGTTTTTCTCTTCCTGAATCTTTTCTAAACACGGTTAAGTGCTTGCACCTTAGAACCGGCGCTCTGATGCCAATTGAAGGATAGAAAAACACTTAGAAAGGGGGGGATTGAATAAGTGTGACTTTAAATCTTGGACGATAAAAATAAATTGCACAATTATTTTTATCCTGGTTCGCTGTTAACGAAGCTACTCCAGTCCACCCCCGCAGAGATGATTTACCTCAACTGAGGATTTAATCCACTAATCGCACGGATTACAATGGTTTTCCACTTAGTCCGCAACTAAGTCTTCCAGAGTCTTCTGATCACAACTTGATCACTCCAGGAACAACTGCTTAGTTCACTCCTAAGACTTTTCTAGAGTCTACTGATCAACACGATCACTCTAGGCTTAGTTCACTCCTAAGACTTTCTGCTCAGCCAACTGCTAAGACTTCCTAGAGTATACTGATCACACGATCACTCTAGTTCCTTACAACTTAATGTAATTCTAAGAGTATTACAAATGCTTCTTAAAAGCGATAATCACAAACGTGATATTTCTCTTAACGTTTAAGCTTAATCTCACTAAAATATTACAACAGCAATGTAGTGAGTTGATGAAGATTCTGAGCTTTGATTGAACAGCGTTTCAGCAAGTTTGATATTCACAGAATAGATGTAGAA
Organism: Vicia villosa; assembly: GCF_029867415.1. Lineage (NCBI taxonomy): Eukaryota > Viridiplantae > Streptophyta > Magnoliopsida > Fabales > Fabaceae > Vicia > Vicia villosa. The sequence continues at coordinate 55,650 of NW_026705870.1, read as the reverse complement.
ATTGGTAACCTTGCTTCTCATCAGAACTTCATATTTATAGGCGTTGAGAAGATGACCGTTGAATGCATTTAATGCTTTGCGTGTTCCGTACAGCATCGCATTTAATGTTATACGCTTTTGTCAACTACCTCGAGCCTTGTTCACGCTGTGTCTACTGACGTAGCCTTTAGTAGCTTTAACGTTCCTTTTGTCAGTCAGCGTAGCTTGCCACCTGTACTTCCTTCTGATCTGATGTTTGTGAATACGACGTTTGAATATCATCAGAGTCAAACAGCTTGGTGCATAGCATCTTCTGATCTTCTGACCTTGAAGTGCTTCTGAGCGTGATACCATCTTCTGATCTTCAGTGCTTCTGATCTCATGTTCTTCTGATGCTTCCATAGACCCATGTTCTGATTCTGCTTCGACCATCTTCTGATGTCTTGCCAGACCATGTTCTGATGTTGCATGCTGAACCATTTGAGACACAACTTCTGAGCGCTGAATTATGCGTACTCTTTATATATTTCCTGAAAGGGAAATTGCATTGGATTAGAGTACCATATTATCTTAAGCAAAATTCATATTATTGTTATCATCAAAACTAAGATAATTGATAAGAACAAATCTTGTTCTAACACATCACACATGTGATCACGTACCCTTTTAGTTAGTTACAGTTAGTTGTATATAGTTGAAGCTTTGTAACTAACTTGCTCATTCATTGAATCTTGAATACTACATTGCACTCTTTTCCTCTTGTACTTTTCTCTTCTCTTTCTACGTGTAAACTGTGTTACACCCTTCTCCATCTACAATGGAGGTTTGCACTTGCTTAGACGCAGAGAAGCGAAATGATTCAAAAAGAAAAAGAGAAAACCGAAGAATCTGAAGAACGAAGAGTTGAGATTACCTGAATCATTCACGTTTATTTCGCGCATTTTGTCGTCAATCATTTCAAATCACTCCGACCGAACTTGAAACGAGAGTCTAACGGAGAACTTAAGGGGAGAGATTGAGATCAGAAGTAGAGAGGGACCGTGAATCACGCGAGAGTGCAGAGGTGATGAATCGTAGAAGACGGATGGAGATTCTCGCCGGAGATGTATTATTGGCGCCATCGAGTTGAATCGGAAATGAAGAGAGACACCGTCGAACGAGTGGGACGAGATAGTTATCGGTCAAAGATTGTATTTGCGGTGGCCGGATTTTGATCGGAGAAGATGGCTGGGATGTCGTCGACGTCCATGAGAGAAGAAGGAGAGGGATCTGATTTTAGATTGATGCATCACACGTAACCCTAAGCCCTTTCTCTAATCCTTCTAATTTATTTCTCTTAATCAATTAGTTTTGAATTGAATTGAGTTTAATTAGGAATAATCAAGTTTTAATTGGATCAATAATCAGTACAAAAATCTGTGAAAATTGGAACGAAACTCCATGGGCCTCTAAGTGAATTTCTTGTTGTACCACCCTATAGGCCCACGCAATCTCCATTTTCGGTCATGCTATCAAACAAAAACTCTGTTGGGCTTCCCCTTGGGCCCCTGCGCCTAGCTTTTTGCACCACTGGTTCTAGCATTAAACCCCTTGATCCATGTTATTTTTGTTTAGAACTAGAATTTAGTTTCATGTTTTTTTTGCATAATCAAAAAGGATAATACTAAAACATGTAACTTCTCATTTTTGAGTTAGTTTTTAGATAAAAAATGCCATAAAAAATAGTAGTTTTGTTAGATTTTTGTATGATAAAAATAATCAAAAACATGTAATATTTTGCTTATTAGAATTTAAATGTTTTGTTATATTGTTTAGTTTTAATTCTTTGATAAAATGTCATAAAAAAACAATTTAATCTTGCTAGATTTTCTTTTAGAATTCATTTAGAATTTAATTGCTAGTATTTTTTATGGTCGGTGCATGCTTCCTTGTTGTTACTAATTTGGTCGTTGAGATGTGCGAGGTACTTCGAGAGAGCCTTCGATTGCGATTCGGCTTCCTTCGTGTTCCACTTTATTTGTGGGACACGAATTCTCTTCTAGTGCGATTTGTCTTACGACTTGATTTGCGTTGTGTTCCACTTTATTTGTGGGACACGAACCTATTTCCGATGCCAGTCACCCGATCTCTCATTCACTGAGATGTATACTCTTGTATTGTCCAGACTGTTTCTCTTGCAGGTCGCTTGTGTGGTTATGCTCGACGTGAACCACATCTCGCTCGTGATTTATTTTCACGACGACGCTTTCAGACTCGCTTTGCTTAATGATGGCTTACGTGAAGTATTTCGGACTTCTCTGCTTACGCTTGCTAGCTCATTGCGGATTTGATATCCGTTCGGTATTGTCTCATGGTCCATTTTACCGCTTTCCGCATCATCCTATAACATGAGAAGTAGGACTTAGACATGCATCTGGCCAAGCCCACGAAAGAGGCTCTGTTTTTGTTGGTGTGTTTATATATGTGCTTTGCGGCAGGGAGTCACAGTGTAATAAGTCCTATATGGCACTCCGTTAAGTCCTCTTGGAAGGTACGCGGAAAGGGTTAGCAATCAACCCCCGCCCAGTCTCATCGAGTCTTTTCAGTATGCGCGCGCTACGCATGGCTCGCTTCTGAACCTGCACAAGATCTTGTTATCGAGTATGTCAGGAAAAGGGTTCATGCAACCGGACCCCCGCATTTCCTATAGCTCGCGTTGCTCGACGTTGATGCTCGGTGTACGCACGCACCATTTTCCTTTCAGATCCGTGACGACTTGGTTGCTAAGGGGGATCCGCTCCTCTTGTCTATGGCCCGATCATTTTTGCGAGGTCTAATGCTTGGTTGACTCGGGTGATTCTCTCCCCTTGGCTATGGCGGGACCGCTTTTCTACCATTCGGTCAGTGTCGTTAGTTTGTTTGCTTTACGAGCGGAGCTCGTTTGTGTGATATTATTGTTTGCTTTCCCTTCTTCCCCATAGGTTATTAGTTTAGTTTAGACTTGTACAATTTGTATGATAACATTAGGTAGCAAGCTTTCCCCCTTAGCTTAAGTCTTCGTCATGCATTCTTTAAAACCCAAAGCACACTTTTTGATTTTCTTTTCTTAAGAGCTTGTTATTTTCGATCCATTCCCAAGCATAAGTCTCCAAAGGTCGAGCAGCGGAGTGTGAATGTAACTTGTTCACCTAAAAAACACAAAACAAATAGAAACTAGTTAGTCGAGCTACGGTAGCTCTGATTCTGCAAAACAGATACGTAGGCAGCGGGGTAGGGCCCGTGCGAGCACAATCTTTTCTTTTCCCTACATTCTGCATGCATTTTAGTCCAGATTAGCGCAGTTTATTTACACACACATAGTTTTACACACGAGTGTGGATACCATCGAGTACGATGGGCGCGTGGGGTGCTAATACCTTCCCCTTGCGTAACCGACTCCCTTACCCTTTTTCTCTTGTCGTGAGACCGTTGTTTTGGTTTGTGGTTTGCTGGCATTCCCTTCCTTTTCAGGATAAATATGTTAGTGGTGACTCTGTTAATTTTCGCGGTAGCGACAGTTGGCGACTCTGCTGGGGACGTCTCGACCTATTGCGGGTCCGGACTTAGCGAGTCAATCCTAGCGCTTGTGTGTTTATCTTTGGATGTTTTATTGCTTTGCATATTTACCTGTTAGCATTGCATTCTATGTGCGCTTTTACATTTCTGCATCATATTCGGGACTGTCTGGATCTCTGTTTGTTGGGTGGGTGTTACAAGAGGTAAAAGGCCCAATACCCAGGCTATGTGTGAACCATAGGAACCCTAGGATAGAGTGGGAGCATGGTTTGTCTCGAGGTGTACGTCTCGGGATGGATTATGTGACCACGAGTAGAGTAGTGGTTTCAAACGAAGGTATTATCGTCACCCGCATCCTCGCTGTGACGGTGCTTACTTTCGGGTGGACCGTATACTGCGTTTCATGACCTTACCTTGGCCTAGATTTTACCCGTGAGTGGGGCGGGAATTAATGATCATATAACAGGTACATTGTTGGTGATCGTTGTTCTCGTTCGTGGGGTACCGCTGTTCTTGTTCGTGGGTTACCGATGTTCTTGTTCGTGGGTTACCGTTGTTCTCGTTCGAATGTACTATTTCTTCTGTTCGTAGGGTACTATGGTTCTTGTTCGAGTGGTAATATGTGTTCTATTCCAGTGTGTTGTTGACTATGGGTTTTGGTTCCGTGGATTGACATTCTGTGTTCCGTGTGGTATACTATTTGGGCCGAACCTTTGACTTGGGACTATGTGTGTTACCGGCAATCCAGAATGTTCGGTGGGAGACATCCAAAGTCCCACCACCTTGCATCTTTGCATATTTACTTTCCAAAAAATGATGTACAAAAAATAACTAGCATACATGTTCCTTCCATTTCAAAGGAATCATATCTTTAAGCCTCGTGTCAAGCTTTTCCATCTCTTGCTTTCTAAAAAATCAAAACATGAGGATTCCTTGGAAATCGAATGAACATGGCATTGCATTCATATCATGCATCTCATACATTCCATGCATAACAGGTATTCAGGACCGAGGATCTCTTTTTTGGATTTGGTACTCTCACTAGACTCAAAGACTTGAGTTGTTCTTACTGTGTGTTCAAAGATTAGTCATGGAACAACTTTGTGGGGAGTTTGCCAAGATGAAAGCTCAGTTGGGGTTGTTTATGAAAGCGTGCGAGTTATTACCCATGCTCAAGGATTCCTAGTAAGAAAAACTCAGGGAGTACTTCGTGGATCTCTTCCACAATTTTGCGGTTTCTGAAGTTCCTCGTTAGTGGTTAATCTCTTTTTCTCTCATGGATTCGAGGGGTATGCTTTTAGCAAAAACGAAAGAGGCATGAAAGACAAGCCTATCTGATTTCATGTCTTATGCTCATTTGCTTCCATGCTTGCTTTGTTTGCAACTGGTTATGCTCCGTATTATGTGGATGTCTACAGGTTCCTTGCTTGATGACAATGACACTAGGTGTAAGTTCTACTGGGGCACCTAGTCATGATGTTAGGATTTGCAAGTCTTTGAAATTGCTTGGGGCTCCCGACCGAGGGATAAGCAAGACATTGTCTATCTTGAGCATTGCACCATTTGCATTGCTCGAATCCCTAAAGCACTTACAAATTCCGTGTGACTTCGCCAGAATCTTCTACCAGAACGAATTAACTTACAACGCCTTAACCATCATCAAATGTCAATGTTACGACTTCAAGCTCCGCTAGGACTTAAACGCAAAGTTAACTGAGCATAGGATCGAAGAACATCATGAAGACTGGGATGGGTACAAATAAACTTTGAGCCATTATCCTTTGTTTCTTAAACCGTGAACCAAGCCACATTACAACCCTTGAAAGTCCTAACTGAAGCATGGTTAGTTCGAAAGCATACTGTCATAAAAAAGTTATCCTGACTCCTTAAGGTTTGCCATAAAAGCTGAGTTGATATCTCCTTTTACAAACATCAGGTTTTATAAACATCACGCTTTTTACATCTTCTGTTTTAATGCTTTCAAAAAAATCAAGACAGACATACGCACTGCATCTCATGAATTCATTATTAAACATATTTTGCTACATAATTTCGAATGTTAGCATCAGGAAGAATTTGCACATGGTACAACTAATGACTGAAAGTTATCCCGACAGACAAAACCACTTCAGAAGCAATGTCTCTTTTGTATACAAGGGGCATGACATGGTTTATCCAATCAACCTGGGGAAGTCAGGTCAAGATTCTGAGAATCTCTCAAAGAATGCCAATCAATCTGGGGCAGTCAGGTCAAGATTCCAAAATCTCTCAAGATTCCAAGAATCTCTCAAATTCCAAAAATCTCTCAAGATTCCAAGAATCTCTCAAGATTCCAAATAACCCGGGGCATACACCCAAGTGGATCTGCAGCTACTTCCCAATCAACATGGGGCATCATCCTAAGTCTATGATTACTGGGGGCATGTCACCCATAGTACACACCCCATAAAGTCCTCGCGAGGCGAATCTCTTCAAATTCCCTAATAGCTGGAGCAAAGCTATGCAAGACATGTTGAACACTTCGATCAATACTCATTAGTATGTTCCAATCAATACGAGTCCAGGAATGACAGCTACTATAATCACTGAGGGCAATGTTCAAGTCATCCATGCCTTCCCACAGAGCCGGTTTCACAAGATAATATCCCCGCAGAGTAATCATTAGAAATTCTCTTCCCAACAGAGATTCAGTCCCCCAACGAAGTTTTACATCTTCGACACTGCCGGTTCGATGATACTTCTCTTCACTCCAAACAAGATTATTCATATCTCTTATCCCCGGTCGGGGTACATCAAATCGCTTTCATCCCCAAGCAGAAATCATAAATCCCTAGTTGAGCATCTTCAAAACAAGATCAGGCATCAAAATCACAACAATACAGAGATTTATTTTCTCGAAACACTCCAAACAGCATCAGTCATACATCATATACATCACATACATATCCATACATTGCATACATTACATCATGATAAACATAAAGGATTCTCATTTATTTTGAGAGACTCGCATAAAACATGCATCATGACATTACATAAAGATTAACTCTAGTTTTTCAGGACACATGTACAAGCGGATAAACAATATTTTAATCTTTCCAAGATCTAATTCTATCATCACGAATGGTGTAGACATGATCATCTTCCTAAGTTCTAATTCAGTTACTACGAACGGTGCTGACACGATCAATATTCCAAGATCTAATTCTATCATCATGAACGGTGTGGACATGATCATCTCCCAAGATCTAACTCAGTTACTACGAACGGTACTGACACGGTCAACTCTCAAAGATCTAATTCTATCATCACGAATGGTGTAAACACGATCATCATCCAAGATCTAATTCAGTTACTACGAACGGTACTGACACGGTCAACTCTCAAAGATCTAATTCTATCATCACGAACGGTGTAGACACGATCATCCTCCAAGATCTAATTTAGTTACTACGAACGGTACTGACACGGTCAACTCTCAAAGATCTAATTCTATCATCACGAACGGTGTAGACACGATCATCCTCTAAGATCTAATTCAATTACTACGAACGGCACTGACACAGTCAACTCTCAAAGATCTAATTCTATCATCACGAACGGTGTAGACACGATCATCCTCCAAGATCTAGTTCAGTTACTACGAACGGTACTGACACGATCAACTCTCAAAGATCTAATTCTATCATCACGAACGGTGATGACATGATCAATCTCCAACAAATACTTCTCAAAACAAAGGATCTTGTCCAACGTACGACTCATCCTAGGATACAACCTGACGTACATCGTATCGTATCAACTATCAACACATGGGACCCAGTCCAACGTATGACTCGTCCTATCCTACAACCTAACGTACGGCCTTCCAGACATCTAACAATGCAAATTGGATCCGGTCTAATGTACGACCCATCCTTCAGCCTAATTGTTATACCCCAAAATTTGCCCGCGTCTTTTTTTTCAAAGAGAAGTCAACAAACTTTTGTCTAAAAATTTGAAGTTTTATACAATCTTGGATTTTTATTTCATAAATATCCTGATTTTATGAATACTCAATTTTTAGAATTTTGTATACAGTATTTTGGTTCTCTGTTGAATTTATTCTTACATAAACTCCAAATACTGTTTATCACTTCATACACTGTTTATTTGAGATTTATTTTCAGATAAATAATGCTGACGCAGTTGGTACAGAATTAAAATTTGCAGGCGTAGAGTCCGGGGTTTCAGATGATACTGGTAACAATTAAATTATTATTGGTTTTATCTCCCACTAATTTCTATTTTATACTATATTATTTTTCAAAATCTCTTCTTTTCTTTTCAAATCTCCTTCTTTCAAATCAAATCATAACTTTATTCTATACCTTTTTCTTTTCAAAACCTACCATATTTTTTTTCAAATCCTACTACTATTCAAATTTTTCCTTTTACGGTGCCACTCCATTCCCCAGCGTCTCTATCTCTCTCTTTTCACTCTATAGATACTCCTCATTTTTCCCATAATTTCTCACGTCAAATTTCACTCATCTCCCAAATTTCTATCATACTATCTCCTAATCATTTCTCTCTTCCTCTTCCAAAAAATAGCAAAGTGGTGGACTCTTGTTCTTATAATCTTCACTGTTTTTACAGTGACCATGTCTTTTTTGTGTTTTAACAATCTCGAAGAATGTGGTGTCGGGATGCTTTTGATTCTCCTAGCCATCTGGACATTGTTGATTTTGGCTTGGATTATCAATTGTAATTAGATTGTTTCATGTTTGTCGTGTTTATCATTTTTAAATAGCGTACTGTTCATTATATTTGTCGTAATGTTGCGTTTGTTATATTTACCGTTATTTAATATTTGTATTGTCCTTATTAAATATCGTATTTTCTATTGTACTATCGTTTAATTATTGAGATAATATTATGTGTGTTTATTGCTAGTTAAATATTTATTTTTCTGTGCATTAAATCCTTTTTAATTTTATTATCAATAGTTTCATTCGCGTACGGTGTACGTTTTGTTTATTCTGTCTTTGTTTTACTAACAAATCATGTAAATATTTTTCCACAATCCACAACAAAAACAAAAGAAAAAATTAACTTTAAAGTTTTCACTTTAACTGCTACATTAATACCCGGACGGCCAGTTACCAGTCAAACCTCGTTACCAGCGCAATTCCCTGCATTTGTACCAACAGTTAATTCAACTGTCACACCTCAAGGTGTGCACTTCAAATTTCCAAGATTTTTGTTCTAGAAGTCTCCTGATACTCACATGATCAGCAGAGACTCATAACTGCACAAAAATCAGGTACGCCTAACTGTCTCCTACACAAACAGTCCCTAACTAGGGTTTTTGTTTTTTTTTTCCAGGAGAATGAGTTTTTGAGACCTCAAATGGATTTCACAAATTTCCACATGTCTCAAAGTACCACCAGACAAATTTTCAAACTTCGATTCGCTCGGACGCACAGTCAACTGCTCAAACGGCCAATAGACGACCAGTTTGGCCAAAAAGTCAACAGACAATCAAAAATGCAATTTTTTGTCAACATCCATATTTTGTCAAAAGATTCATCATTTGATCAATGATTGATCATAATTCATCAAGAAAAGTTTAGAAATCGACAAAATTCCAAGTTTCAAAATTAGGGTTTTTAACTAAAAAGTCAACTGAACTTTGACCGGCCATAACTCTCTCCTCGTTCATCACAAAAATTCAAACCAAAGCTCATTTTGAAGGAATTTCAATTACATTTCAAATGAAATTGGTCCCATGATCATTGGATTTACCATTTGGGAGATATGAGCCAAGACATTACAGGTCATTATCAAAGTCAACAAAAAGCAGTTTTTTGTCAAAGCCCATAACATCAAGATAACTTCTCCAAATGCAAAAAAGCTTCCAAAGTGGCTTGTAGAGAACATCTTGAGGATTCCAAAAAGTACAAGAACACATTCATATGATCAAAATTGAGGGAGTTATGCCTTGTTAAAGTTGGCCATTTTTTGGGAAAATACATGAAATCAACATTGGCCAAACTTGATTTTTTTCCAAATGGGCCTAATATTTTGTGATCCAAGCATGTTTCTAAGATACTTAAGGCCATCCACGACCCATTCATGATCCATGATGTTTTTATTTCATTTTTTATTTAATTTTATTTCATTTAAAATTAAATTAAGAAGAAATAATGCAAGATAATTGCCAAAGTCTTTGTTTCTAGAAGTGGCTGCAATTCAAAGATAACAATCTAGTTGCAGAGGGTGCAGAGGACTTAGGGTCAATAGTGGTTGGGAGCAATGATCAAAGATGGCCATAAAATTCAAAGTTCTATCCATGGAAGGAATAAAAAATGGGAAAATATTGCACACTTGATCAAAGGCCAAACTCAGCATTTAATCTTTCTCTATATATAGAGAGAGCAAGCTTCAGCAATAGAGAACACGAAATCATTGCCCAAAGAATAGCCACAAACATTCCAAAACTCACAAAATATCTAAACACTTGTAATTTTTGTTTTCTTTGTAAAAGCTATTATCAATCAAAACAAATCTTTTCAATCATCTTATGATATCATATAGAGTAAGAATGAACCCTTAATATGGTCCCATGAGAGTCATAACACGTGCATAATGTTTTCCATGAACATACATGTACAGCTTTCGTTTTCTATATTAATGCTTGTGTTAATGTAATATGATCACTCTAATTCGTTTCTGACACCATTTAGAAGAGATTGGACGTGCTATATGGAATCCATAAGCCCTAGAACACATGTCACCATTTTTTAGCTTCAAAGCTTTGAAGCTTTTGTTTTCATGGTTCCATGCATTTTCCGTCCAAACTAATGGTTCCATTGAACTCAGAGACCCTCAATTAGGGGATCTGGGTCGCTTTTGTTGTTTAAAATTAACATTTTTTGCAGGTTTGAAGGTGCATTAAACAACGGTGGTTTCGTACGAAAACAGCGGCGGTTTAAAACCGCCGTTATCTGCGTCAGTAGAGAGGAAGACGATAATGAACAGTCCCTGGACTTGTTGACCTCCACGCGGACGTTCCTAATTGGTCAGTCAAAGTCCTCGCTCTCTCTCCGTTTGCGTGGCTGCTCACCAATGGCCATTCAACTAGTCTCTCTATCCATGCAGGCATCTGTGGGGCCCACCTGGAAAATTTGAATTTCTAAAGATCCAGCGCATCTCTTTTGCTCAGCTTACCATGCACCCTTCCATGTGTACCATCAGATTCCTTTAAATTCAGATCAAAAGGCCCTGAACAAGCAGTCCACCATATGCCCTCAGACCAATCCACACAGGATCCCTTATTTCTATTTTATTTTATTATTTCATAATTAATTTAACTTCACTTCTAAAAATGATTAAAAATAGTTTTAAAAAGCCAAAAATTATTTTAATTTCACTTCTACGCTCAGAAAATGTTAAGTTATTTTATAACATAAAAATATTTTATTTTTTCTTCATAATTAAAATATTTTGTTAATTAATTAGTATATATGTAAATATTTACTTTTTAATTATTTCAACCTATCAAAAAAATCAGAAAAAAAAAATTTCTTTTTTATTAAATTAATTTTATATATTATAAACTAATTTTGTACATAATTAGACTATTTTTTCTCTTTAAGTTTAAGTTACTTGTATAATTATTTTATAATTATTGTTTAATTAACTTAATAACCTCAAAACAATTCCAAAAATCACAAAAAAAAAATTAATTTTATTTTAAAATTAATTAACAAGCAACTTGAACATATTTTAGACTTAATTCTTAGGTTTAAATTTTATTTCTAATTTTTAGCCTTTTAATTAGACTAATTATGCTTTTAATTTTAATTAAAACACCATCCAAAAAATCCAAAAAAAAACCTTTTCCCTTTATCTTATTCCAATTTAAATTCTTAGATAAGTGTATTAGGTTTCAAATTTCATGTAAATAGCGTAGTTTACATTTCTCGCACAATCGATGTAATAGCGTAGATTTACTTTCCGCATTTTACATTTCCGCACTTTAAGTCCTGTACATATGAAACTGCGTGTATGACTGTAATACGGTGAACTAACTTTTTAGAAATATGTGGATAGCAAGAGTCGCCACCGACATTTATTTTATCCAAATTAATTAGAAAGGCTAAAAGAACAGGAAAAACCTTTTAAATAAAAACAGAGTTTGGGGGGTAATTTATGCAAAGGGAAGGTGTAAGGCACCCTTTGCATCCATGGTTTTCCATGGGCTCTTAATTGCTTTGCTCTTGAAGAAATGTAGAAGAAAGAGAAAACAAGGACTTTAGCTCGTAAATGAGCGTAGCCTTGATAATGTTTTAAGAAAATGGAGTTGAAAATGGACTTTAGCTAGAGCAAGGCAATTAGGGGCAATTACCTTAATTTTTGTAGAAGTGTTCTTTTAGCCTTTCAGGGTGAAAGGGTCTATCCATGCCATAAGAGGGCAGGAAGCCTTTCATTTGGAGGTTGAAGGGTAGTCGAGAGTTCGTTCGCCATGAGACCGTCCCTTGCCATACAGAGGCAGGTAGTCTAAGGGAAGGATCAGAATAGCCTTTCGTTTAGGCAGCTAGAGGATACCTCAGCCTTTCGTAGGCAACTTCCGAGGGACGAGATCATATTAGTGTATTAAAGGTAGCATCATTAGGGACCTATGATCTTTGCATAATCGAGGCAACATGGCTGAGGTATCCTCGTATTCGAGGGACATGGCTATTCTGCAAAAAAAACAAGGCAACAAGGCAACAGGCAACAGGCAACAAAAGGGGTTACAAAAAAGTGTGCGTGGGTGCAACAATCACGTGATTAATTCAAAAATTTATCTTATAATTAGTGATGCTAATTCAATTCAAAGCTTGCACTCCCTAAGATTACTAACCATGCAAAAATATAAACAATATAATTAAAACAATATGGGGAAGGAGAAAAAGAAACCAGTGGGGGAAAGGGAGAATGAAGGCAGCGGGTTTGACATAAGTAATAATTAAAAGCGGAAAAAATAAAAGAGATTATAGTTTAGGGTTACCGACTATTTGTGCTTTGGCGGTTGGCAAACCCTGAAAATTGGAAAAGGGAGAAATAAACAGAAAATAGGGGTGAGTGCATTATCAATCAATGACAAATAAAGTTAACCCTAATTTTAAAAAATGGCAAAAAGAAATTAACATAAATATGAACAAAACATAGCTTTGGATTTGATCTGATATGGTTCGTAGTCGGGAGTACTCGGGGTTAACCGTGAAAAATGGGCAAAACAAAGGCAGGCAGAAAAAGACGTGAGTGTAGGCGGAGTTCATTATATTTAAAGGTAAACCCTAAAATAAATAAAAATATTTAAATAAGGGTTAAATCTGGACTTAGCTTCGTAATGGGCGTGGCGCGTAGTCGGAAGGAAACCCTGTTGCTAACCTGAAAAGAATACACAAAAATAATATTTTTAGTGTAGGGCAAATTCTCGTAAACCCTGATTCGAGCGTAAATTGAATAAAGTACCAAAATCGATTTAATTAATTGTTGGTTTCGCAACCTAATTAATTAAATCAAAGGAAAGAAAATAAATATAATCGGGAAAAAGCATTTGTTATAATTTTATGAAATAAATATGAATTATTAAAGATATAAACTAATTAAAATAAATAAATAAAATATATTCAGAAAAAAAATAATTTAGATAATATAAAAGAAAATAGATAAATAAGTATATTATAAAAAGATAAATATAATAACTATTATTAATATAAATAATATATAAATATTATGATTATTATTATAAAAAGATTTTTAGAAGAAAACTTATTTTTATATAAAAAAACAAATAAAAACAAATATATATAAATAAATATAAATAGAAAGAGAATTATGTAATTAAAAGTAAAAAAAATTAGAAACTTATTCGGTTGATCCTGTGTGGCAAGGCGCTGAGGGAGTATGATGCACCTGCGAGCTTAGGTCCATTGGATGAAGCGCTGGCTAGATCTGATGGCTGATGGAAGGGAGAGCACCGTACGCGCGTGTGGGGGGTACACTGAATCAAACAAAACAAACAAAAACATATGCGCGCGCTTTTCTGTTTGAAACCAACCAATGGAGTGCTGCCACGACATCATCTTCTTCGCTGAAAGACCCTGAAACGCGTAGCTACGAATTTGCTACGAATTGGTTTCGTAGTGAACCAACCTGCAAAACAAAAATCTCGTATACACAATATAAATTTGGCGCGACCTCATGGACGTGATCGTCCAAGTCTCACGAGCTCAGTGGTGCTCATTATTAGTCCTAAGTTTACCTAATACGGAAAGCCCCAATTTCAAGCTTTAAGAACCCTACAATGGTGTTAGGTTCAGATCAACACGTAAATGCGATTCAGTTTCCAGAATCCATCAGAACATCATACTAAACACACATATGCAATTAAAACCCATGAATGATGCGTATATTTGTTGGATCGAGTTTAAGAAACATTGAACAAACCGTGAGTCTTAGGGGTCGATTCTGGACTCTACGAATGATGGTGATGGTCTGAATAGCTTTAGAAATCTTTGTTGAACATGTAGGGACCTTTGAATCTCTCTGAAACTTCTCCTAATTCAAAAATCGTATTTGAAATTTCCTTCAAACTTGCACCCGGGTTTGTGACTCTTGAGGGCAGAATCCTTGAACCCTTGTCATATGCATTGCTTGGGTACTTATAGAAGGTGAATTAGGTTAAGAAAATTTGGACAAAATCTTCTTTGAATCAATCATTTGAAATTTGATTTCAATATGATTTTCAATGTTTCTAAATTTAGTCAATTTCAATCTTTTTCCAACCAATCTTTCTTTGCACGAATTTTGAATCAATTATGGAGTAATTTGATGATTGAAATTGATTAGAATAAAAAACAAATCAAATCCTTTCAATATTTTCCAGATTATTTGATTTTATATTACTTTTTAATGAATTAAATTCAATAAAAATTAAATATTAAATCCATAATTCGTGGCTTTGTGCTTGGACCTTTTTGATGACTTGGGGGACAAGTTTAGATCACAAAAGCTTGGGCCCATTTGTAAAAATATTCAAGTTCTTTCACATTTTTCCCTTCCAAAATAGTCCAACTTTGACAAGGCCTATCTCCCTCAATTTTTGAGGTATGGAGGAGTTCTAGGACTTTTTAGAAACCTTGAAGAGTCCTCTAACCAGTGTTTTTGGTCTCATGTCAAAATAATTTTCCATGCTACTTGTGTGTCCTTTTGAAAAAAAAAGACTTTTTGTTGACTTTTGAAAAGGACCTAAATGTTTTGGTCCATATCTCCGAAATGAAGCATTTTTAACCTTGGCTTGTGAGACACAAAATTGTATAGAATCAAATTTCCTTCAAAATGAGCTTTGGATGGAAAATTTCTGATGTTCCATATGGGAGTTATGGCTGGTCAAAGTTTGGTTGACTTTCTCCTATGAAAACCCTAATTTAGAAACTTTTGGAATTGTTGATTTCTGATCTTTCCTTGATGAACCATGATCAATACTTGATCAAATGGTGAATGATACTTCAATATAAGGATGTTGACCAAGAATCATAATTTTTGACTGTACTTTGACCATAGTTGACTTTTGGGTCAAACCAGTCGACTGTTGGCTTTTTGAGCAATTGAGTGATCAATCTTTTGAATTGAGACCTGAAATTTGTCATGGAGGTAGTATGCAGCATCATAGACCATATGGGATGCCTTGGGGCCCTTGGTTCATTGATTTTCCCTAAGGACAAAAAAAGCCCTAATTCTTTGAACTTTGTTTAGGAGAGGGTGTCTTTGAATCATTGTACCTTGATTTTAAATTTGAATAGGAGAAATAGTATGAGCAAATTTTTTAGTATGGCAGCTGCCCCTGTTCAATTTTCTTATATCTGAAGATGTAGACTGGCATGTGTGTCTGTCGGAGTTTGAAGGTAGAAGAGAATTGAACACTAGAATACCCAGAAATTTGCCCTAGCTGAAGTAGGGACTCTTGTCGGAGACGGGCTTAAAGATGCCATCCACGCCTTGAGAGACTTGATTGAGATGGGCTTAAAGATCCATCCGACTTGATATACTTGAGAGTCGTACGTCAGACCGTTTATGAGAGATAGACTTAGGTTGAATGATGAGTCGTGCGTTAGACTAAACCCAATTTGCATCCTTAAATGTATGGAAGGCCGTGCGTTAGGCTGAAAGGTAAGTCGTGCGTTAGACTAAACCCAATTTGCATCCGTAGATGTCTGGAAAACCGTGCGTTAGGTTGAAGGATGAGTCGTGCGTTAGACTAAATCCAATTTGCATCCGTAGATGTCTGGAAAACCGTGCGTTAGGTTGAAGGATGAGTCGTGCGTTAGACTAAATCCAATTTGCATCCGTAGATGTCTGGAAGGCCGTGCGTTAGGCTGAATTTTTTGTACTGAGGAGTATTTGTTGGAGATGGGCTTAAAGATGCCATCCAGATGTTGAGACTGAAGTGTTCGAGAAGTAGTTATTTGAATGTTGGTCGTGTCAGCACCGTTCGTAGTAACTGAATTAGACTTTGGAAGATGATCGTGTCTACACCGTTCGTGATAATAGAATTAGACCTTTGAAGGTTGGTCGTGTCAGTACTGTTTGTAGTAAATGAATTAGATCTTGGAAAGATGATCGTGTCCACACCTTTCGTGATGACAGAATTAGATCTCTTGTCGTGTCAGCACCGTTTGTAGTAACTAAATTAGACTGAGGAGGTCATTGATCGTGTCCACACCATTCGTGATGATAGAATTAGATCTCTGAGAGTTGACCGTGTCAGTATCGTTCGTAGTATTTGAATTAGATCTTTTGTCGTGTCAGTACCATTTGTAGTAGATAAATTAGACTTAGTTAGTCATTGATCGTGTCCATACCGTTCGTGATGATAGAATTAGATCTCTGAGCGTTGACCGTGTTAGTACCGTTCGTAGTAACTGAATTAGATCTTTGAAAATGATCGTGTCACAACCGTTCGTGGTAAATGAATTAGATCTTGGGATATGATCGTGTTAGTACCGTTCGTAGTAGCTGAATTAGATCTTGGGAAGTTGGAGATTTCGTTCATTTGTCTGTACATGTATTCTGGAATAGGCATAGCAAGTTTTTCTGCAATGTCACGATGCATGTGTTATGTAATGAGTCCCTCAAAATAAATGAGAAACTTTGTATGTTATGCATGAGTTCATTATGAGGTAATGTATGCGATGTATGAACATGTTTATGACGTATGACTATGACTTATGCTGTTTGAAACATCTTGATTGAGAGGATAGATCTTTCTGTTGTTGTGATTTTGATGTTTTGATCTTATCTTGGAGACGCTCAGTTGGGGATTTATGATTTCTGCTTGGGGATGATCAGTAACTTGATGTACCCTGATTGGGGATAAAAGCTATTAGGAAACCATGTTGGAGAAGAGCACGGTGTTGGAGAACCAGTAGTGTTGAAGATGTAAACTCTGTTGGGGAGCCATGTCTTTGTCGGGACGACGGCGTTTGAAGATATCTTCTTGTGGACCCGGCTCTGTGGGGAAACATGTGTGTCTTGAAAGTTGCCCCCAGTATTATAGTAACTACCACTCCTGGATTTTCATTGATTAAGACACACCACTGAACATTGATCAAGATGTCAAACTAGACTTGCATATATTTGCCCCTGCTAGTAGGGACTTTTTTTGGAGAGATTTGCCTCGCGAGGACCTTGTGAGATGTGTACTCGGAGTAACATGCCCCTGGTACTTAGTATGATGCCCCTGACAGATCGGGCAGTAGCTTCGGCCCCATTTGGATGCATGCCCCTGATTGTTGATACTTCCAAGAGATTTTTGAAACTTGACCTGATTGCCCCATATTGATTGGGCAAAGCGTGCCATGCCCCTTGTATACGTAGGAGACATTGCTTCTCAGAGTAATCTTGTCTATCGGGATAACTTTCAGTCATTCGTTGT
Organism: Vicia villosa; assembly: GCF_029867415.1. Taxonomy (NCBI): domain Eukaryota; kingdom Viridiplantae; phylum Streptophyta; class Magnoliopsida; order Fabales; family Fabaceae; genus Vicia; species Vicia villosa. The sequence goes on along the minus strand of NW_026705870.1, from coordinate 38,168 downwards.
ACCCTGTGAAAATTTGTTCTATTGCTAACAATTGAAATTATGTAGCAAAATATGTTTAATAATGCATTCATGAGATGCAATGCATACGTCTGTCTTGAGTTTTTTTGAAAAATATTAAAACATGAGATGTAAAAGCGTGACATTTGTAAAAACGTGGTGTTTGTAAAAATGAAATACCAACTCAGCATTTGTGGTGATCCTTAAGGAGTCGGGATACCTTTGTTGTGACAGTATGCTTTCGAACTAACCATGCTTCAGTTAGGACTTTCAAGGGTTGTAGCGTGGCTTGGTTCACGGTTTAAGAAACAAATAATAAAAGGATCAAAGTTTATTTATACCCATCCCCTTCTTCGTGATGTTCTTCGATCCTATGCTCAGTTAACTTTGCGGGACGAGGGCGTTTGAAGATATCTTCTTGTGAACCCGGCTCTGTGGGGAGACATGTGTGTCTTGAAAGTTGCCCCCAGTATTATAGTAACTACCACTCCTGGATTTTCATTGATTAAGACACACCACTGAACATTGATCAAGATGTCAAACTAGACTTGCATAGATTTGCCCCTGCTAGTAGGGATTTTTTTTTTGGAGAGATTTGCCTCGCGAGGACCTTGTGAGATGTGTACTCTGAGTAACATGCACCTGGTACTTAGTATGATGCCCCTGACAGATCGGGCAGTAGCTTCGGCCCCATTTGGGTGCATGCCCCTGATTGTTGATACTTCCGAGAGATTTTTGAAACTTGACCTGATTGCCCCATATTGATTGGGCAAAGCGTGCCATGCCCCTTGTATACGTAGGAGACATTGCTTCTCGGAGTAATCTTGTCTATCGGGATAACTTTTGGTCATTAGTTGTACCCTGTGAAAATTCGTTCTGTTGCTAACAATTGAAATTATGTAGCAAAATATGTTTAATAATGCATTCATGAGATGCAATGCATACGTCTGTCTTGAGTTTTTTTGAAAAATATTAAAACATGAGATGTAAAAGCGTGACATTTGTAAAAACGTGGTGTTTGTAGAAATGAAATACCAACTCAGCATTTGTGGTGATCCTTAAGGAGTCGGGATACCTTTGTTGTGACAGTATGCTTTCGAACTAACCATGCTTCAGTTAGGACTTTCAAGGGTTGTAGCGTGGCTTGGTTCACGGTTTAAGAAACAAATAATAAAAGGCTCAAAGTTTATTTATACCCATCCTCTTCTTCGTGATGTTCTTCGATCCTATGCTCAGTTAAATTTGCGTTTAAGTCCTAGCGTAGCTCGAAGTCATAATATTGACATTTGATGATGGTTGAAGCGCCAGAAGTTTATTTGGACAGTCAGTCATTTTTCTTTGTAATTCTTTTTTCTTTATCAAGGATTTGTAATGACCTCTTTTTGACTTTATTGTCCCTAACTTTTGCCTGAACTGTTCATTTTGAGATTACAGTCAGCGGGATATTTCGACTTTTCGATAAGTCTCCTTCATAGGTTTTGACTTAACAGTTTTTTTCTTTTGATAGATGTTGACTGCCTGACTTAATGGTTGCAAGAACCCATCATTATTTGTATAAACAATAGTTGGTATAATTGAGTTAACTGAGTAACTACCCTGCCCCAGGTTATGATTAAGGGTTTAATTTGTATGAGAAAGAACTTCTACTTCTTAGGCTCAAAGGGGTTGACGAGGGATTAACATCCTTATATCTCCACTGTTTAGGAATTGAAACAATGCCTGTACATCGTCAGCATAGTCCGTTCAAAAGTATACTATATGAGGCTGCGGTATCGTTTTTTGTCATCCTCCCTTAAAAGGTTTGCAGCTTAGCAAGAGTTGAATATCACAAAATATATGCAAAGTAAATACGTAAATTAAAATGAGTGATAGCGAAATAATTTATTCAAGTCAGACATATGCAAAGCACAAATGATGATTATTTAAAACAAGATAATGTCTATCATAAGTCGAATGTTCAAACAAACAGGAAAGAAATTGCAAAAGAAAGTAAATCTAATGATCTAAAAAGTTCATCCTTTTAGACATTTAATCGTTCTTGTCGTGATTAGGCATGGGAGCAGTGATCCCTACAGGAGTCTTGGGATGAGGGAATTCAATTTCACCAGCATCGATCATATCTTGGATCTTGTTCTTTAATGGCCAACAATCATTCGTATCATGTCCATGGTTATTGGAGTGATATGCGCACCTCGCGTTGGGCTTATAGCTAGGAGCGAAAGTGTTGGGATTCACAGGAGGATCCCTCAAAGTAATTAGCTCTTTCTTCAACATCTGTTGCAATGCTTCAGCCAAAGTCATGTTGATCTTTGTGAATTGTCTTTTTGGCGCATTATGTTTACGTTGTGATTGTGATGCTGGCGTGGAGATCAGAACTCCCCTAACCTGTTGGTTGCACTTGTCTCGACCTTTCTGGTTGTGCACAGCATTAGCCATGTAAGGCTCCTCAGTTGAATTGAAGTCAATGATATTGTCGTCAATTAAGTCTTGGATCTTAGCTTCAATGGTCCACAATCTTCCGTGTCATGACCAGGACTATTCGAATGATAAGCACATCTTGCATGGTATTTATACCCAGGAGTGGGATTGGTAGGAAATGAATATGGAGGCAATAGAGTTATCAAGTTCTGATCGAGCAGTTGTTATAGAGCTTGAGACAACGGCATGTGCAATGGAGCGAATGATCGTTTGGGTTTGGATTTCCATTTACCTTGACCATCTTTTTGCCTATGTTGATCCCTTTCCTTCTTGATCAGAAGTTTCTTCAATTCTTCTTGCCCCTTGGCCAAGTTAAGGATCAAAGCCTGGAATTCGGCATTCTGAGCTTGGAGATTTTTGACAGATTGTTCAAGATCCATTCTTTCTCACTGAAATAAACAGCGGGAAGATGAGGTATTTGCTTTATAAAAACCTGTGATGTAATGTTCATGAATGATATGATTATGCGTATGCAATGTTTCGAGGACCTTGGAATTCAAATTTGTTTAAAACCAAACAAAAAGAAACTTTATTAATAATGCTTAAGGAAAAAATTGTAAATTATTTTATTATTATCTTTTACAATAATGAAAGTATAAAACCAGAAATAAAACTAGGAATAAAATAATAAAGATAAAAAATAAAGGTCTTCAAGTCTCCCATGGACGCTTCCTTTTTGAACCAATGAAGTTGTTGATGCCTTGCTCCGCTTGAAGTAGCTTTGTGAGCTCTAATACTTTCTTTTCTTTAGTGCGAAACTGAGCTTCAAAAGTATCTCTTTCTTCCTTTAGTTGAATCCAAGATCTCTTTAATTCTTCGATGTCAATTGGCATGTCTGGATGAGTAATAACTTAAGGAACTTTTTCCTCGCAATCGGGCTCCACTATCACAGGTATGACATATGGATAAGGCATGATGAGGCGTTGAGCACGAGTGCGCACCCATCAGAGGTAGGGTCCAAAAGGAATGGAGTTCCTTTGCCCCAAGCTCTTGCTATCAATTCTGTTCACCATATCCCATGCTCGTATAAATTTTCGGCGGTGATTCTGAGCATCATCTTCATAATCAAACACAACCCCTTGTATGAGCATCTGATGAGGACCATCTCTTCGAGCATAACCAAACTGACGTAAGGCCAAGCAAGGATTATAAGTAATACCCCCTCGTATGCCAAGTAAAGGCACATTAGGATATTGTCCATAGCGGTCGATGATGGTAACATTCTCCTTGGATAAGGAAAGCCAACGGATATCAGAATGAGAAAGTGACATTATCCTCTTATGCCATTTTAGCCTTTGGTCGTTCCTCATTACTGAGCGTGGAAAGTGCGAAATAAACCACTTAGCTAGCAAAGGTATGCAACACATAAGAGTCCCTCGTTTCTTCATAGTACGAGTGTGAAGAGAGTGTAGGATGTCTCCAAGCAAAGTAAGAACTGGGTTGCGTGTCAGAAATATCTTTATGGCATGCACATCAATAAACTGATCAGGATTCGGGAATAATACTAAACCATAAATGAGTAAAGCTAAAATGTCTTCGAAGGCTTGATAACTCATGGACTTCAGAAACATGCGAGCTTTTCTAAACAAGAACTTAGCGAGGAACCCTTTGACTCCACTTCTGGTTTCCCAATGACCCTCGATATCAGATTTATTAAGATGTAAAGCAGAAGCAATAACTTCCAATTTTGGAATTTCTTCCAAACCAATGAACGGGATCTGATCTCGTATAGAAATTCCAAGTATGTCAGAGAACTCCTCCGTAGTAGGCACCAACTGATAATCTGGAAAAGTAAAACAATGATGATCGGGATCGAAGAATTGAAACAGTACGCTCATCATTTCTTCATCAAAACCTGAAGTAACCAAACTGGGCAGTATACCATGTCTTTCAGTGAATCGGGAACCTCCAGGAATCTCTAATACCAACTCTTTCAGCTCGGAAGGTATCTTCATAAAGTTAACTCGAATGGTGTTTCTAGTCTCCATGACCTACAAAATAGAACAAAGATGAATTCTTTGGTCCTCGAATGGTTAGTCATGATGTTATGATGCTTATGATGTCAAGTAGATAACAAACACACAAAAGTCACACAATTTTTCCTTAAGGTTAGGCTTGCATGTAGTCCAGAGGTGCATACCCCCCCTGAAGTTTAGTCGGTTCAAACATGTCCTATATAAAGATCGGGTTCTAATGAGATCATATCATTGACCTTTCTCGAAGGCGCTTATCTCAGTTCGGCAGTCGAATCGCCAACCGAAAAGGTCCTGAAAGTCCAGTCCATATGAGTGTAGCTTCGAGTATCAACCAACTTCAGTCGGAACCAAAGCCAGCCATCTCGCTACTTTCTAATAGGCCAAAGTCAAGTTCGACTAAGGTTCTAAGGGCAAATTAGTGCTTAATGACACCACGCGGCAGCCAAGCATTTCCTCAGGTCGGATCCCAAGGAACACCAGGACAAACCAATGTGTCACACTAACGATGGCCATTAGATCAACCACATCAGTATACCCTGTGCAGTCTCCTTGATCTCATGCCATTTACCTAAGGTACTCAGATCCAGGCTAGGATCTTTCACACAACAAAATAACCAAAACAGCCCTGAAAAATAAATCAAACAAAGAAAACAATAGAAAACAGTTAAGTGAATCCTAAACTTTTAAGGTAACCCCTCTTTTAATCGAAAAAAGCCCCAGCAGAGTCGCCAGTTCTGTAATACGGTGAACTGACTTTTTAGAAATGTGCTAATAGCAAGAGTCGCCACCGACTTTTATTTTATCCAAATTAATTAGAAAGGCTAAAAGAACAGGAAAAACCTTTTAAATAAAAACAGGGTTCGGGGGGTAATTTATGCAAAGGGAAGGTGTAAGACACCCTTTGCATCCATGGTTTTCCATGGGCTCTTAATTGCTTTGCTCTTGAAGAAATTTAGAAGAAAGAGAAAACAAGGACTTTAGCTCGTAAATGAGCGTAGCCTTGATAATGTTTTAAGAAAATGGAGTTGAAAATAGACTTTAGCCAGAGCAAGGCAATTATGGGCAATTACCTTAATTTTTGTAGAAGTGTTCTTTTAGCCTTTCAGGGTGAAAGGGTCTATCCATGCCATAAGAGGGCAGGAAGCCTTTCATTTGGAGGTTGAAGGGTCATCGAGAGTTCGTTCGTCATAAGACCGTCCCTTGCCATACAGAGGCAGGTAGTCTAAGGGAAGGATCAGAATAGCCTTTCGTTTAGGCAGCTAGAGGATACCTCAGCCTTTCGTAGGCAACTGCCGAGGGACGAGATCATATTAGTGTATTGAAGGCAACATCATTAGGGACCTATGATCTTTGCATAATCGAGGCAACATGGTTGAGGTATCCTTGTATTCGAGGGACATGGCTATTCTGCAAAAAAAACAAGGCAACAAGGCAACAGGCCACAGGCAACAAAAGGGGTTACCAAAAAGTGTGCGTGGGTGCAACAATCACGTGATTAATTCAGAAATTTATCTTATAATTAGTGATGCTAATTCAATTCAAAGCTTGCACTCCCTAAAATTACTAACCATGCAAAAATATAGACAATATAATTAAAACAATATGGGGAAGGGGAAAAAGAAACCAGCGGGGGAAAGGGAGAATGAAGCCAGCGGGTTTGATATAAGTAATAATTAAAAACAGAAAAAATAAAAGAGATTAGAGTTTAGGGTTATTGACTATTTGTGCTTTGGCGGTTGGCAAACCCTGAAAATTGGAAAAGGGAGAAATAAACAGAAAATAGGGGCGAGTGCATTATCAATTCAATGACAAATAAAGTTAACCCTAATTTTAAAAAATGGCAAAAAGAAATTAACATAAATATGAACAAAACTTAGCTTTGGATTTGATCTGATATGGTTCGTAGTCGAGAGTACTCGGGGTTAACCCTGAAAAATGGGCAAAATAAAGGCAGGCAGAAAAAGACGTGAGTGTAGGCGGAGTTCATTATATTTAAAGGTAAACCCTAAAATAAATAAAATAAATAAAAATATTTAAATAAGGGTTAAATCAGGACTTAACTTCGTAATGGGCGTGGCGCGTAGTCGGAAGGAAACCCTGTTGCTAACCTGAAAAGAATACACAAAAATAATATTTTTAGTGTAGGGCAAATTCTCGTAAACCCTGATTCGGGCGTAAATTGAATAAAGTAACAAAATCGATTTAATTGATTGTTGGTTTCGCAATCTAATTAATTAAATCGAAGGAAAGAAGATAAATATAATCGGGAAAAAGCATTTTTTTTATGATTTTATGAAATAAAATGAAATAAATATGAATTATTAAAGATATAAACTAATTAAAATAAATAAATAAAATATATTAAGAAAAAAATAATTTAGATAATATAAAATAAAATAGATAAATAAGTATATTATAAAAAGATAAATATAATAACTATTATTATTATAAATAATATATAAATATTATGATTATTATTATAAAAAGATTTTTAGAAGAAAAATATTTTTTAAATAAAAAAAACAAATAAAAACAAATATATATAAATAAATATAAATAGAAAGAGAATTATGTAATTAAAAGTAAAAAAATTTAGAAACTTATCCGGTTGATCCTGTGTGGCAAGGCGCTGAGGGAGTATTATGCACCTGCGAGCTTAGGTCCATTGGATGAAGCGTTGGCTAGATCTGATGGCTGATGGAAGGGAGAGCACCGTACGCGCGTGTGGGGAGTACAATGAATCAAAGAAAAAAACAAAAACACATGTGTCGCGGGCGAAAAATCGTTTTGTTCCTCTTTTTTGTGGGATGAGACACCTGATGCCTTCTTTGGGCTCGAATGCTCATAAAAAATGATTTTTCTTTTGTTCCGACCAAACTTTTTATTATTTCCAAAGGAGGAAAAGGAAAAAAGCTGCAATAACCTAAAAGTGGGGGGAGAGATCTTGGGTAAGAGGGTTGGTTATACGAAGGGAAGGTATTAGCACCCAACGTATCTATAGTACTCTATAGGTTTCTTTGCTTTGTTTTTCATTCCATGTTGTTGAGAGGTTCTTGTGAAATAGGTGGGACCTAAGGTGTTTGTTTGATTATGCTCGCAAAGATCATCGCGATCCTCTGCATACATATCCCTTAGAGGGAATCAGAGCATCTGTAGCTCAGGGTCTACGGGTGCTAAGGTTTGAATGGTTTTTTTTTGTTTTGTTTTGCTCGCCAAGGATCGACCTTGTGCCTACGTATTCTCAAAGGGATGTTGAGAAAGTCAGAGCAATCGTAGTTCCCACTTATGCTAGTGGAAGCAAAGGAAAATAGACAAATGTCATCTAAATGCTCGATGTATCTAATCTATATCATCACATACATCTGTTTGATTTTTGTTTGAAAATCTTTTCATTATAAGCCCGGGGCCATGCCACTTAGGGTGCTTAGAATGATAAAGATGTTTTTGTTTAACCAGCCTTGTGGCAAAAGTTTCAATGAAGTCAGCCTTGTGACAAAAACTTTGATTAATCATCCAGTACGGTGGTAAAACAGTTTGATTGATTAGCCAGCCTTGTGGCAAAAAGTTTGATTGATTGATTGATTGATTGTGATGATATAGAAGAGATACTCCTAGCATAGAGATGAAAAATGTCTAATCTCCTAGGGTATTTGTTTTGGATATTGGGGGATGCTTATAAGAAGCCCGTGGGTCCTTGTACGAAGCCCAAGAGGAGGCTATCCGAGGGTCCTTGCATTGTAAGCCCAAGAGGAGGCTATGGGAGGGACAATCCAGGGTCCTTGCATTGTAAGCCCAAGAGGAGGCTATGGGAGGGTCACTCGTTTGTACAAAGCCCAAGGGGAGGCATGGTATAGTTGGTTTGAGCTCTTAGAGCGATTTCACCGGGAAACCATACTCTATGTCCTAACCTAAACTAGGGAGATTCTTTGCACGAAGCCCAATAGGAGGCTATGGGGAACCTAGTGTTGTACTAAGTTGAACAGACATATATAACACAATCACAAGTATGAACAAGTACGAACAAATATGAACAAGTACATGAACAAATATGAACAGTTATATGAACAATTATATATGACAAAGTGTGTGTATATAATGGAGTTTATGAAGGAAATATACCTGTAAGCATGATCCATTTGTATACACAGGGCTCGGGACTCACACTCGGGGAGAAGTCCACTTGAGTTTATTCAAAGCTATGTAAACAGGTATTTACAAAGGGGCTTGGGACTTATACCTACGTGGAGGCCCATGGTATTTTTGGGAAGATTTAAAGAAACCTTCATTTTTGGTTTGTTATTCAAAGTTAAAAAAAAACAGATTGAGATATGTACAAAAATGTGTGTGTACAATGAAATACCTAATTTCATGTACAGGAATGGGTATGTACAAAAGGGGCTCGGGACTTATACCTACATGGAGGCCCATGGTATATTGAAAAGTTTTGTTTCTTTGAAGTTTTGTTGTTTTGAAAATGATTTGAAAATTGTTTGAAAAAAAGATTTTATTTTTGAAGAAGTTTTATTGTTTTGAAAAAAAATTGTAGAAAAAGAAAAGAAATGGGACTTACACTCTCTAATATTCGAGAGGCCCCACTTCGTTTTGAAAATCAATTGATCAATTAAAAAGATTTAATCAAAAAGAAGTGGTTTATCATCTTGAAAAAGAATCGCGATCACTCGTCTTAAAACGATTTGAATTTGACAAAAGTCAACTTAATTAAGTTAAAATAAGTTTTAATGCTTAATTAAGACCTAAATGATTAGGGTTTGATCACAAAAAATATTTACAAGTGATTAGGTTAAAAATTAAATGAAAAACAATATTTAAAGTATTTAAAAAACACTTAAAAATGTATCATTTTAAACCTAATTAAAAACATATTAAATAAATCTTTTTTTTGTGATTTTTTTTATATTCATGAAATATATGTGTTAAATAAAGAGTGTACAAAAAATGAATGAAAAATGAATTAATTTGATGTGTTAATTAATTAATTGAAGTTATAAAAGAAAATGAAAGAAAATAGTGTTAAAAAAGAGGGTTTGGTCTCACAAGGGTTTGAACCCACGACCTGGAGGTTACCAACCAAAACACTTGCCAACTGAGCTGCGCGCGCAGCTTGTAAGTAACACGCTTCCATTTAATTATATTTTAAAACGAACCATTTGAATTTCTGAACAAAAAAATGGCGCCAAGAACACATCCCTAACTTGATTTTGAATTTTCTGAAAACTGAGTTGTTTTGATCAATCAAAGGGTCTATCTCACTCGGTTTTTCACGAGGAACATGATGGTGCCCTCATAATTCATTTATTTTCACTCTAAGGGGGTCAATTTTGTGATGAACACGAAGAACCCTAAAACTGAAATTCAATGTGAAATCGTGTATGATCATGATATGATGCAATTGATTGAGGGTTATTATTCAGTGATGGTGCAGAAACAAGATGGTAACTCAGTTTTGCGTTTATGATGCATGTATGATAGAGTTTGAAGTTCAAGAACACTTACCTCAAAAACGGCCAAATTGGAAATTGAAATCGTGCCTGGAGGTGTTACAGATGCTTTGTGATGATCTGGATTGCTTCAATGATGATTATGGAAGGTTGTCATACCCCAATTTTTGACCTAAGATACCACCTCATATCATTGCATATGCATCATTTGCATCTCTAACAAATTGCATAGTTTGTGTTTGCTACTTGTGACTCAGCAGGGATTTAATCAAGAAATCACTCATCAGTACAAGCAACAATCAGCTAGGGTTTTGTTCTCCCTTCATCTCAAATGAATCATCTTCATCAATAATCAACATTTGGTCCTCAGAGATTCATTTCAGCAAGCTCAACAGCTTTGAATCGACTGAATTAGGGTTTTGACTGAAGATAGCATACTCCTGACTTTTGCTCAGAATTTGATCTAATGACTTGGGACATGACCTCAAGACCCCAAGTACCTCATTTTGACCTAATCCATTAGCTCAAGACATCTCCTACATAAAGATTGATCAGACAAATCCTCAGATCAGGATTTTGAACTATCAGGGACTAAAATCAGGGATTACATTTGGGAAACCCTAAAAACCCCAGGAAGTCAAGCAAAGGTTTCAATCATCCTAAAATAATCCCTATGACCATATCCCATGGAAATTGCATCTCAATTCAAGGTCCACAGTCATCAATTTCATCAGGTCGACAATTAGGGTTTTGACCTAATTCACTGAATAACTGACTTTTTAATCAGGACATGGTGCCACAACTCAAACCATGGCTCAATATCCTCTAATGCCTCAATGTGATCCATTCATACCATTCATTTGGTGAGGGTAGCCTGTTTCATTTGAAATCTCCAGAAACGCGATTCGTCTGAAAAAGTCAACTGTGCAAGATCACCATTGACTTTTGGGGAATTTTGGTCAACCATGACTTTTGAAGTTTTAAATCATCAATATATGATATGAGAAGTCATTTGATCAAGAAAAATCAAGAAAATCAATCAAGAATCAAAAAGTCAAAAGTTTGACTTTCATACTTAGAAATTTTTTCTAAGTGTTTTTCATGGTTTTTTCCAAACTTTGGAGGGGAATAACTCAAAATTTCACCTACAAACTGAAAAAAACTTCCAACATGAAAGTTGTAGATTTTGATCCAATAAACAACTTTGACACATATAAATTTTTTCCATAAGATCAACCATTTAAGAGATATGGAGCTTCAAAGTTGGTATCTTTTGAAAATTTCACTTAAAACTTCATTTTCTTCAAAGTTCATGGATCTTTTTCACCCATTTCCTTCAAGGTCTTGAAGAAACTTTCAACTAGGGTTTTGAAGTACATAACATGAGTTTTCCAAAATGTCCAAGAGCATGAAAAAATATGAAGTGTAGCTATGGTTTTGAATTTTGCCATTAGTGAACTTTTCACTTGAAATTTCAAGTCATTTTGCCAAAGTTATGAGCCAAATTGCCAAATGGACCAAGTAATGATACATAGAGGCAATAATTGGAAGATATTTTCTGATTTGAGACAGATGGGAAAGAGATAAGAAGCATAGCCAATTTTAACCATGGTTTAGTAACTTTAACCATATGCATTTAATGGTAAGATTCCTTTCTATCCTTTAAGTGCCAAATCACCAAAGAAGAAGCAAGTTGCAAAGCTCTGAGTTCAGAATGTTTGGCCTATAAATAGAGGTGCAAATCACTCTTCAATTCACACCAAAACCTCACAATTATAGGTTTTCTCTCTTCTTTCTTGAATTACAAGTCATGTGTTTCAAAGTGAGGTAGAAAACTCAACCTCCAAACCTTGCAAGTTCTGAACAAAGTGATGCTTCCCACAACTCATAAACATCATTTGAAACTTGTTTGAACCACTCATACACCCCAAAAACACCTCAAGCTCAAAATCACTACCTCACTTCTCAAATATGCATAACCATGGCCTTATCATGCCAAAATCCATTCAAGATCATTTCTGTCCAAACTAACACTTCCAACACCTCATATATATCACATATGAACTATCCAAACACTCACATATGATCTGAAACATCTCCATCTTCAAATTCGATTCATACTTGAAGCAACTGCAGATCGGGTGCCATGGCCATGCTCAGATGAATTCAACTTGTTCCAGACATCCAGACACCTTCCATAATCATCATAGAAGCTATTCAGATTGATACAAAGCATCTGTAACACCTCCAGATCAAAATCCAATTCTCAGTTTGGCCGTTTTTGAGGTAAGTGCTCATGAACTTCAAATTCATACTTCCACGCATCATAAATGAAATGTGAGCATACCATCTTGTTTCTGCACCTATGAGGATCATTAACCCTCAATCAATTGCATCATAACTTGCACATACACGATTTCACATTGAATTTCAGTTCTAGGGTTCTTCATGTTCATGCGAAAATTGACCCCTTTAGAGCAAAAATAAATGAATTCTGAGATCACCATCATGTTCCTTGTGAAAAACCGAGTGAGATAGACCCTTTGCTTGATCAAAACAACACAGTTTTAGAGATTTTCAAATTTCAGTTGGAGGGTTGTTCTTGGCGCGTTTTTGGTTCAAAGGATTTCTGGAAATTGATTTAAAATATAATTAATTCAACGCGTGTATATTACAAGCCACAAGCGTGGCTCAGTTGGCTTTTGTTTTGAGTAGTGACCTCAGGGTCACGAGTTCAAGTCCCTATGGGACCAAACCCTTCTTTTTTATCACTATTTCTCTTCATTTTTTTCACAACTTCAACCATTAATTTAACCAATCAAATTAACTCATTTTTTATTCATTTCTTACACACTTATTATTTTATATATGTATTTTATGAATATCAAAAAAAATCACAAAAATATATTTGTTTAATACATTTTTAATTAAGTTTAAAATAACATATTTTAAGTGTTTTTTAATACTTTTTAATATTGTTTTTCACTTGATTTCTCAAATTTAATCACTTGTAAATATTTTTTGAGCAAACCCTAATCATCTAAGTGTCAATTTAAGACAATCTTTTTGTTTATCTTGATTAAATTAACTTCTTTCAAAATTCAAATCATTTTAAATAAGCGATCGCGATTCTTTTCAAAAAACGATAAACCATTTTCTTTTGATTTTCAAAGAAAACTATTGATTAAATCTTTTTAATTGATCAATTGATTTTCAAAACGAAGTGGGGCCTCTCGAATATTAGAGAGTGTAAGTCCCATTTCTTTTCTTTTTGTACAGTTTTTTTAAACAATAAAACTTCTTCAAAATAAAATCTTTTCAAACAATTTTCAAATCATTTTCAAAACAACAAAACTTCAAAGAAACTTCAAAACTTTTCAATATACCACGGGCCTCCATGTAGGTATAAGTCCCAAGCCCCTTTTGTACATACCCATTCCAGTACATGAAATTAGGTATTTCATTGTACGCCTTTTTGTACATACACTTTTTTGTACATACACATTTTTGTACATACCTCGATCAGTTTGACTTTTAACTTTGAATAACAAACCAAAAATGAAGGTTTTCTTTAAATCTTCCCAAAAATACCGTGGGCCTCCATGTAGGTATAAGTCCCAAGCCCCTTTGTAAATACCTGTTTACATAGCTTTGAATAAATTCAAGTGGACCTCTCCCCGAGTGTGAGTCCCGAGCCCTGTGTATACAAATGGATCATGCTTACAGGTATATTTCCTTCATAAACTCCATTATATACACACACTTTGTCATATATAACTGTTCATATAACTGTTCATATTTGTTCATGTACTTGTGCATATTTGTTTGTACTTGTTCATATGTGTGATTGTGTTATATACTTGTTCAACTTAGTACAACACTAGGTTCCCCATAGCCTCCTATTGGGCTTCGTGCAAAGAATCTCCACTAGTTTAGGTTAGGACATAGAGTATGGTTTCCCGGTGAAATCGCTCTAAGAGCTCAAACCAACTATACCATGCCTCCCCTTGGGCTTTGTACAAACGAGTGACCCTCCCATAGCCTCCTCTTGGGCTTACAATGCAAGGACCCTGGATTGTCCCTCCCATAGCCTCCTCTTGGGCTTACAATGCAAGGACCCTTGGATAGCCTCCTCTTGGGCTTCGTACAAGGACCCACGGGCTTCTTATAAGCATCCCCAATATCCAAATCAAATACCCTAGGAGATTAGACATTTTTCATCTCTATGCTAGGAGTATCTCTTCTATATCATCACAAACAATCAATCAATCAAAATCAAACTTTTTTGCCACGAGGCTGGCTAATCAATCAAACTGTTTTACCACCGTACTGGCTGATTAATCAAAGTTTTTGTCACAAGGCTGACTTCATTGAAACTTTTGCCACGAGGCTGGCTGATTAATCAAAACTTTTTGTCACGAGGCTGACTTCATTGAAAGTTTTTGCCACAAGGCTGGTTAAACAAACAAAAAAAATCAAACAGATGTATGTGATGATATAGATTAGATACATCTAGCATTTAGACGACATTTGTCTATTTTCCTTTGCTTCCACTAGCATAAGTGGGAACTACGATTGCTCTGACTTTCTCAACATCCCTTTGAGAATACGTAGGCACAAGGTCGATCCTTGGCGAGCAAAACAAAACAAAAAAACCATTCAAACCTTAGCACCCGTAGACCCCGAGCTACAGATGCTCTGATTCCCTTTAAGGGATATGTATGCAGAGGATCGCGATGATCTTTGCGAGCATAATCAAACAAACACCTTAGGTCCCACCTATTTCTCAAGAACCTCTCAACAATATGGAATGAAAAACAAAGTAAAGAACCCTGTAGAGTACTACAGATACGTTGGGTGCTAATACCTTCCCTTCGTATAACCAACCCTCTTACCCAAGATCTCCCCCCACTTTTAGGTTATTGCAGCTTTTTTCCTTTTCCTCCTTTGGAAATAATAAAAAGTTTGGTCGAAACAAAAGAAAAATCATTTTTTTGAGCACTCGAGCCCAAAGAAGGCATCAGGTGTCTCATCCCACAAAAAAGAGGAACAAAACGGTTTTTCGCCCGCGACAGAAAAATGGCGACTTCACTGGGGATCATCTTTTTATTGTTTCCAAAGGAAGGGTTATTTCTATTTATTTTATTTTTCATTTCATTTTTTGTTATATGTGTGGTTCTGGTTCTGTTACTTGCGTGGTTCTGTTACAAGTGATACATTATGGACAAATCCTAACCCGGATTAAGTACACATAAGAAATTAGGTGGAGGGTATAGTCATGTGCAGGCGCACGTGAGAATCCTTCCGCTCAGTGGAGGTTCCTTGTTGGTAATATATGTTTAGCATGTTTCGTAGCGAAGACATTATTACTTTCATTGAACTGTAGAAGCTGAGAGACCGTAGAACCCCAACCCATCCTGGACTTATTAGGTTGTGGTGCAGAAACTATTCAGGTGAAGACTTGGATTAGTTGTCATGCGGAGAACCACACTCAGACGAGTTTTTCTTGAGAATATTACTGGCTCATGAGTTTAATTGTGGAAGGCCGGTAATATCCGAAAGAAAAATGTAGACTCTGACGTATCAGTAGAACATGTTGTGCAGGTGATTAACTAGAACTATCCCAATTTTGGTTCTCTGACCTCATGCTCGTGACGCTGGACCGTTGAACTTATGCGTTACCATGTTTGCGTTACCATGTTTGTATACCATGTTTGTAGTACCATGTTACCATGTTTGAACTACCATGTTTGCTCTACCATGTTTGAATATGTGGCATCCACGCATCCATGCATTCATACATTCATTAAAAAACCCATCTTTTTCCATAAAAACATGATTTTTCCAAAAAATTTAGAGAATTTTCTTTGCAAACATTATAGGATTAAGTTATGGAAAAAAGGTATACCAAAAAGTACGGTTTCAAAACGCCTGATGTAGAAAGACTGATAGAGTTAGCATCTTCTGTACAAGATCCTTCTAATTTTAGGAAAAGTTATGGAAAGCTTTTTCCTATCCTGAACACTCATGTTGATGAAGGACTTCTCAAAACTCTGGTTCAGTTCTATGATCCCGTCTACCGTTGTTTTACCTTTCCAGACTACCAGTTGGTACCGACCTTGGAAGAATATGCCAATCTTTTAGGTATCCCTGTGTCTGACAAAATACCCTTCAATGGTTTGGAAGCCATTCCTAAGTCACACGTCATTGCAGCAAGTACCCATTTGAAAAAGTCTGAAGTAGAGAGTAATTGGACTACCAAAGGAAACCTCCCGGGTTTAACCTCACACTTCCTGATAAAGAAAGCCTTTGATTTCATCGAAACTGGTAGCATGATAGCCTTTGAAGCTGTACTAGCCTTGCTCATCTATGGGTTGGTTCTGTTTCCCAATGTCGACAACTTTATTGATATCAATGCCATAAAAATCTTTCTAATTGGAAATCCTGTTCCGACTTTACTTGGTGACATGTATTTCTCTGTCCATCATAGGAATCGCCAAGGCGGTGGAATCATTGTATGTTGTGCACCTTTGTTGTTCAAATGGATTGTTTCACACTTACCTGAGTCTCCTATTTTCACGGAAAACCGAGAAGGTTTGCGTTGGCCTCGAAGACTTATGTCTCTTACTAATAATGATATTCATTGGTATACCTTGGCTCGCTGTGGTACAGAAACCATTGAAAGTTGTGGAGAGTTCGCCAACGTACCCCTCATTGGCACACAAGGAGGAATTAACTACAATCCGGTCCTGGCCCGACGACAACTCGGGTATGCAAATTCCGTTAAACCTGTTGGTCCCTCAGTGGAAGGATACTTTTACCGAGAAGGGGATAATCCTAAAAAGTTGAAAGCAAGAATGATGAGAGCTTGGTACGAAGTCCGATGGAAAGAAAAAGGTGAGGAAAGAGATTGCATTGCCATGGACGCCTACACCTACTGGGTAAAGAAAAGAGCAAAGGAGTTCCAAATGCCTTATGCTTATGAAAAACCCATGTTTCCTGCAGTATCTCAACGACCCAACATTCCCACTATGGAGGGATACCAAGACACTTTGGCTAAGATGAGGGTAGAAAAAGATGCTTGGGAATAAAAGTTTCGTAGCACTGAGGTGGAAAATAGAAAGTTGAAGAAAAGAGTGAAAGATCACGAAGAAACTCTCTATTATCAAGATGGATGGCTCATGAGTAAAGATGAGAAGATTCGCCAGAAAGACGCTGCAATCAAGAGGTACATCAAAGAAAGCAAGAAAAATCTGGAAGGCTCAACAAGCAACGCTCCGACTCCTGATGATTGGAAGAATGTTGTTAACAAGCTGAAAGCTGAAAAGGCCGAGTTGAAAGCTTACTATGGGAAAGAAATCATGAAGCTCAAGCTGCACAATGCATTTGGTTCTTCGTCTGATGAAGATGCTTAGGATTTGTTTAGCTTATTTATTTATCATTTGCTTTTGTAAGGAGCTACGCTCCAATGTTGTAACATTTCCCATTATTGCAATAAAAAAAAAATGAATGAATAAAAAGATTTGTTTGTGTTCAAATGTTTGCAAGGAAATAATCTTTAAAATGTTTGGAAAAAATCATAAATTTCTTTTTACATACATCATTCTGCATATCGAGTCCGTTGTATAGAGTCTCATCTTTTGGATCTTTCTCCAATAGATCGTCAAGCTGTCGCGTCTCAAAGTTTCTCGGCCGCGCTCGCAATCAGATCACAGATACAATACTCGTTCAAGCAGAAGAAGAGTAATGGAACACTCTGAACAAGAGAATATTGAGCTTCGTGGTACAGTGACCACCCTTCAGGAAAAGTTGGAAAGTCTCACTACTCTGGTTGACTCCTTGATGGCCGCACAAAATCAGCCGCCGCCACCTAACAGTCAAGCAACAGTAACATCTGAAGTCACTACTCCAGTTTCTACAGTTGCATTCGGTATTCCATCTTTCTCCATGCCAGAAGGTTGGGGCCCGCCTTTCAGCTTTGGTACAGGTTTCCGTCATAATTTCTCTGGGGTTCAAACAGCTACAACTGAAGCGCCTGCTGCACAGGGTTCGGCGTTTATTCCACATTCAGGGGTAACTTTTTCCCAAATCACTATGGCACTTTCTCAACCCACTATGACAGTTCCGACCCCTACGATTCACACTGTTCCCTACGATGGAAATGAGATTTATCATGATCAAGGTGATAGCATAAATCAGCGTAATCTTGTGGAAGATCTCCAAGAGCAGTTTAACAAGATGCAGTTGGAAGTCAAAGCTATTCGTGGCAAAGATTTGTTTGGAAAGAATGCCCAGGAGCTATGTTTGGTTCCCAGTGTACAAATACCAGCTAAATTCAAGGTCCCAGACTTTGAGAAGTACAAAGGTAGTTCTTGTCCACAAAGCCATCTTGTGATGTATGCCAGAAAGATGTCTACTTATGCAGATAATCATCAGTTGCTTATCCATTACTTTCAAGACAGTTTGACTAGTGCCGCACTGAAGTGGTACACAGGCTTGGATAGCACTAATATTCGAACATTCAATGACCTGGGTGAGGCCTTTGTCCGACAATACAAGTATAACTCGGATATGGCTCCAGACAGAGATCAGCTTCGGTCCATGGCTCAGAAAGATCATGAAGCTTTTAAAGAATATGCCCAACGATGGAGAGAAACTGCTGCTCAGATTAATCCACCGTTAAAAGAGAAAGAGATGACAAAGATTTTCTTGAATACTCTCAGTCCGTTTTATTATGAACGCATGATTGCTAGTGCTCCAAGTGATTTCACCGAAATGGTAAACATGGGGATGCGTCTAGAAGAAGGAGTCCGAACCGGACGTCTAACTAAAGAAGGTGGATCTTCAAGCGGAACCAAAAAGTTCGGAAGTGGTTTCCCAAAGAAGAAAGAACAAAGTGTTGACATGGTGTCCCAAGGGAGGCCAAGAGGAAACGTCAATCGTCAACGACAGGTTGCTGCTATCACACCAGTCGTTAATACAACACCGAATCCGGGATTTATTCCTCAATTTCAACAACAACAGCCTCGACCACAGGCTTAGCAGTTAAACAATAATCAGAATCGAGTACAAAGAGCTCCACAGTTTGATCCAATTCCAATGACCTACACGGAATTGTACCCTGCTTTGATTGAAAGAGGTCTTGTTCAAACTAAAGCACCACCACCAGTACCTGAGAAACTCCCGTGGTGGTACAAAGCTGAGGTCTCATGCCCTTATCATCAAGGAGCACCTGGCCATGATCTTGAGCATTGCATAGCTTTGAAATATGAAGTCCAGAGGTTGGTTAGGTCTAATCTCCTCTCTTTCAGAAATTTGAATCCTAATGTGCAAGCAAATCCGCTGCCCAATCATGGGGGGCATGTTGTAAACATGGTATATGGATGTCCTGGCCAATACCGAGTCTATAATATCAATTTCTCAAGAGCAGATTTGGTACAAATGCACGCTACTCTCTGTCGAGGGCCGAATTTTCGCCAGCATCAATACGGTTCCTGTAGAATATGTTGTGTGGATCCTCACGGGTGTTCGATTGTGAGAAGAGATCTCCAAGTTTTGCTAGATAATGGTACTATTGAGATCTACAGAAATAGGGATGAAAATGAAGTTAACATGATAGGATGTTATCCGCATGAGCTTTTAGTCTCAGATATCAACTCGGAAATGCCTAAAGTTAACATCATCGTTCCTCATTTCAACATGCCTGAGCGCGTGGAAGTTACTTACAATGAGCCGAAGGTTCCTATTGCTCCTTTAATCATTTGTCTACCTGGACCTGTTCCTTATGACTCTGACAAGGCAGTTCCATACAGCTACAATGCTACAATGATAAAGAATGGACAAGAAGTTCCTTTACCAACTCTCTCATCTGTCGAAAACATTGCTGATGTGAGTCGTGTAACAAGAAGTGGACGTGTGTATACTCCACTACCTCCAAAGCAGCCTGTTGCTCCTGCAGCCGGACAAAATTCTGTGAATACACCAGTAGGGAATCCTGAGGAAATTCCTGTCAGTAATACAAACACTGATGTTGGTCAATCCAGTGGAACCAATGTGAATCCTGACTTTGATGAAATTCTGAAGCTTATCAAAAGAAGTGAATACAAGATTGTGGATCAGCTTATGCAGACTCCTTCAAAAATCTCAATACTTTCATTGCTGTTGAATTCAGAAGCCCACAGGGAAGCCCTGATGAGGGTCTTGGATCAAGCTTTTGTAGATCATGATGTGACTGTTGACCACTTTGATGGGATAATAGCCAACATAACAGCTTGTAACAATTTAAGCTTCTGTGATGAAGAACTCCCCGAGGAGGGTAAAAATCACAATCTTGCTTTGCACATTTCTATGAACTGTCAGTCAGACTCTTTGTCCAATGTGTTGGTAGACACCGGATCTTCCTTGAATGTGATGCCAAAAACAACTCTTGCTCGCTTGTCTTACCAAGGAATGCCTATGAAGTTCAGTGGTGTAGTAGTCAAAGCATTTGATGGATCGCGAAAATCTGTTATCGGCGAAGTCAATCTTCCCATGACAATTGGCCCACATACATTTCAAATCACCTTCCAGGTCATGGACATTCAAGCTGCTTATAGCTGTCTGTTAGGACGACCATGGATCCATGAAGCAGGGGCAGTAACTTCTACGCTCCATCAAAAGTTAAAATTTGTAACAAATGGAAAGTTGGTAACAATAAGTGGAGAACAAGCCTTGATGGTGAGCCATTTATCCAATTTCTCTTTCATTGGTGCTGATAATGTGGAAGGAACTCAGTTCCAAGGTCTCTCTTTAGAAGACGAATCTTCCAAGAAGAAAGCATCAATCTCTTCTTACA
Organism: Vicia villosa; assembly: GCF_029867415.1. Classification (NCBI taxonomy): domain Eukaryota; kingdom Viridiplantae; phylum Streptophyta; class Magnoliopsida; order Fabales; family Fabaceae; genus Vicia; species Vicia villosa. Next base: position 17,424 of record NW_026705870.1, on the reverse strand, counting down.
AAGAGGCGGTAAAAGTAGTGAAAGATGGAACTACCACTGGCTGGGGGCAAGTTGTGATCCCTACTAAGAACGAAACCAGAGCAGGTCTCGGATGTTCACCAACATTCTCAAACTGCACCAAGAAGGATGAAACCCTTCGTCCGATCAAGGAAACATTCATTAGTGGAGGATTCCTTAACCCAATTCCTCAAGAGGTTAATGTCCTTATCGAATAATGCATTGAAGAAGGTCTACCTGATCCTGAAGAAGAATGGAAATGTTATCTCAATGACTCGGGATACATATCTCAGGAAGAACCATATCCTCCGTCAGAGAAACCCAAAGGCAAAGAAACTGAGCCTGTTCCTGCAGAGATCTGGGACACCTTGGGACAACCAAGTGGAAAATTTGATTATATGGTGAAATATACTGCACCTGAAAGTTACAAGATTGCGATTGAGGATATCCAACCAACTGGATGGGGAGATTCCTTTGAATATAATAGTCAACCAGAAGAGGCCTATCAGCCCTGTCAATTTTCTCAGCAGCCTGAAATTACTGAAGATTTTAGCTTCAATGCATCTGCCAAGATTAACAATCCTGAAGATGGTTATTATCACATAAATGCCATTTTTGAAGATGAAGGAGAAGATGGTCCCGCAACTGACTCAGAAAGTGTCGCTGATAATGAGTCTCTTCATCCTGAAGACTGGGAAATACATCCTGGGGAGAATTTTCCTGAATACATAATACACAGAGGAGTTCGTTGCTACTGGAAAGCTGTCGACGTTCCGAATGTTGTTCGCCGCTCAAAGTAATCACCTCGCTGTTATTTTGACCTCCTGCCTTGCCCAAAGCAGAGAGATGTTTTATAGGGCTTTGCTTTTAAATGTTCCGCCCAAATAACTTTGTGTATAGGGCTTTGTTTTAAAAGTTTCCCTCTTTGTCCTGCCCAAGGCAAATGAGTTTGTGTTTAGGGCTTTGTTTCAAAGATGAATCATAAATAAAGCGTCATTTTGAATTCCCTACATTATATGTTTTATTTTTGCTTTTTTCTGGAAATGGTAATCCTAAAAAACCAAAATAAAATAAAAAAATAATAATAAAAAAAAACTTTTTCAAAAAAAAATCTGCATACACTCCTGCATTCATAAATTTTCTGAAATAAATATAAATCACATGTGCAGATTTACTATTGATAAACCCATTGAATGCAATAACCCTATGCCCTCTCCCAACTTTGAGTTTCCTGTGTTCGAAGCCGAAGAAGAGGAAGAAGAGGAGATCCCGGACGAGATCTCTCGATTACTTAAGCACGAGGAAAGAGCCATTCTGCCTCACAAAGAGCCTTTAGAAAAGATCAACTTGGGTTCTGAAGAAGACAAAAAAGAAGTGACCATTGGATCGCTGCTTAATGCTGGTGTCAAGAGTAAGTTGACAGACCTTCTCAAAGAATATGTTGACGTGTTTGCCTGGTCCTACCAAGACATGCCTGGGTTGGATACCAATATTGTTCAGCATTACTTGCCATTGAAGCCAGAATGTCCGCCAGTTAAGTAGAAATTACGAAGGACTCACCCTGATATGGCTAACAAGATCAAAGCAGAAGTTCAAAAACAGCTCGACGCAGGTTTTCTTGTCACCTCTGAGTATCCTCAATGGTTGGCTAACATAGTGCCAGTTCCGAAGAAAGATGGCAAAGTCAGAATGTGTGTTGACTACCGTGACCTGAACAAAGCCAGTCCAAAAGATGACTTTCCATTACCACATATCGACATGTTGGTCGATAACACTGCTAAGTTCAACGTCTTTTCCTTCATGGACGGGTTCTCCGGTTATAATCAGATCAAGATGGCTCCTGAAGACATGGAGAAGACATCCTTCATCACCCCATGGGGTACCTTTTGCTACAAAGTGATGCCGTTTGGACTGAAGAATGCAGGCGCGACTTACCAAAGGGCAATGACTACTCTCTTTCATGACATGATGCATAAAGAAATTGAAGTTTATGTGGACGACATGATAGCCAAGTCCAGCACAGAAGAAGAACATATCGAATACTTTTTGAAGTTGTTTCAACGACTAAGGAAATATCAGCTTCGCTTGAATCCTAACAAATGTACTTTTGGGGTTAGATCTGGAAAACTCTTGGGTTTCATTGTCAGCCAAAGAGGTATTGAAGTAGATCCCGACAAAGTCAGAGCTATTCAAGAGATGCCTGCACCAAAAACTGAAAAGCAAGTAAGAGGATTTCTCGGACGATTGAACTATATCTCCAGATTTATCTCTCAAATGACTGCTACTTGTGGGCCAATTTTCAAGCTTCTCCGCAAAGATCAAGGGGTTGTATGGACTGAAGATTGCCAGAAAGCGTTTGACAGTATCAAAGAGTACCTGTTAGAACCACCAATATTGATTCCTCCAGTTGAAGGGAGACCATTAATCATGTACCTTACCGTGTTGGAAGAATCCATGGGTTGTATGCTTGGACAGCAAGATGAAACCGGTAAGAAGGAGCATGCCATCTATTACTTGAGTAAGAAATTCACAGACTGTGAGTCTCGTTACTCCATGCTCGAAAAAACATGTTGTGCTTTGGCTTGGGCTTCAAAACGTCTCCGCCAATACATGATCAACAATACTACTTGGTTAATCTCCAAAATGGATCCGATCAAGTACGTCTTTGAAAAGCCCGCCTTAACAGGAAGGATTGCCCGATGGCAAATGCTGTTATCCGAATATGACATTGAGTACCGTGCCCAAAAAGCGGTCAAAGGAAGCATTCTCGCCGATCATTTGGCGCATCAACCAATCAATGAATATCAATCTCTCAAGTTTGACTTCCCTGATGAAGATGTCTTGTACTTGAAGATGAAAGATTGTGACGAACCGTTACCTGAAGAAGGTCCTGATCCTGGATCAAGATGGGGCCTAATTTTCGATGGAGCAGTAAACGCTTTTGGCAATGGAATTGGGGCAATCATCATCACTCCCAAGGGTACTCATATCCCGTTCTCCGCCAGATTGCTATTTGATTGCACCAACAACATCGCAGAATATGAAGCTTGTATCATGGGTCTCGAAGAAGCCGTTGACTTAAGGATCAAGATCCTGGACATATATGGAGATTCAGCCCTTGTGATCAACCAAATCAAAGACAAATGGGAAACTTACCACCCTGGCTTGATTCCTTACAGAGATTATGCAAGACGTCTGTTGACTTTCTTCAACAAGGTTGAATTGCATCATATACCTCGAGATCAGAATCGAATGGCAGACGCCTTGGCTACTCTATCTTCCATGTTCAAAGTCAGTCACTGGAATGATGTGCCTAAAGTCAGAATTACGCGCCTTGAAAGGCCCGCCTATGTGTTTGCAACTGAAGAAGTCATCGATGATAAACCGTGGTTTCACGACATCAAACGCTTCCTTCAAACTCAAGAGTACCCACTTGGGGCATCAAACAAAGATAAGAAAACTCTAAGGAGGCTTTCTGGCAGTTTCTTCCTAAACGGGGATGTGTTATACAAAAGAAACTTCGACATGGTTTTGCTCAGATGCGTGGACAGACACGAAGCAGACATGTTAATGCATGAAGTGCATGAAGGGTCCTTTGGAACTCATTCAAATGGGCATGCAATGTCCAAGAAAATGTTAAGAGCTGGATACTATTGGTTGACAATGGAATCTGACTGTTATAAACACGTGAAGAGATGTCACAAGTGCCAGATCTACGCAGATAAGATCCATGTGCCACCGACTCTACTCAACGTTCTCTCATCTCCATGGCCTTTCTCCATGTGGGGTATCGACATGATTGGAATGATCGAGCCGAAAGCTTCAAACGGTCATCGTTTCATCTTGGTAGCAATTGATTACTTCACCAAATGGGTCGAAGCAGCATCTTACGCCAATGTTACAAGACAAGTGGTTGTGAGGTTTATCAAGAACAACATCATTTGCCGATATGGTATTCCCAGCAAGATCATTACTGACAATGGTTCAAACTTAAATAACAAAATGATGAAAGAACTGTGTGAGGAATTCAAGATTGGGCATCATAACTCTTCTCCTTACAGACCAAAAATGAACGGCGCCGTCGAAGCTGCCAACAAGAACATTAAGAAGATTGTCCAGAAAATGGTCGTCACTTACAAAGACTGGCATGAAATGCTGCCATTTGCTTTACATGGGTACCGTACCTCAGTGCGTACTTCAACAGGGGCAACTCCCTTTTCTCTAGTATACGGCATGGAAGCTGTGCTCCCCGTAGAAGTTGAAATCCCATCAATGAGAGTCCTCATGGAGACCAAGTTATCAGAGGCTGAATGGTGTCAAAGCAGATACGATCAGTTGAACTTAATCGAAGAAAAACGTATGACTGCTCTATGCCATGGACAGTTATACCAAGCAAGGATGAAACAAGCTTTCAACAAAAAGGTTCGACCTCGTGAATTTCAAGAAGGCGACCTCGTACTTAAAAAGATCTTGTCTTTTCAACCAGATTCTAGGGGCAAATGGTCTCCTAATTACGAAGGCCCGTATGTTGTCAAAAGAACATTTTCTGGCGGCGCCATGACTCTTGCAACCATGGATGGTGATGAACTCCCACATCCTGTGAATGCTGATGCAGTCAAGAAATACTTTATCTAAAAAATACAAAAGAACAGCTCGGTAAGTTGAAAACCCGCAAAGGGCGACTTAGGCAAAAATGAGCGTCTCGGTGGACTGAAAACCCGAAAGGGCGGTCCAGGCAAAAATTAGAGACAATAAACAGAAAAAATTCATCCTGGTAGATTGAAAACCTGAAAGGGCAATCTAGGCAAAAATTAGGGATTAATGACAAAGTAACTGCATCAGTCCGTACTTCGTCACCTGAAGAGTCTGTACTTCATCAAAGGATCTTCGATCAAATCATCGCCAATCTGAAGCAACAAGCACAGTTGGAACTCAAAGTTGTTAGGGGGAATAGTGGTTATTGCTTTCAATGTAGCCTTTTCCGCATAATTACCATTTCTAACTTTTGTAAATACTCCATGGAATCACGCCTTTAGCTGATTTCCATCCTATTAAATAAATTTGAGCCTTGTGCCCATTTGTTTGCAATCTCTAATTTCTTTTAGCTTGCAAAATGACGCTTTAATTGTGTTATTCACTTTTGAAACAAAAAAGAAAAAAATAAGTTTTAAATGAATTTACTTCACTTTTCTTTTTCAAAATAAAAGCGAAATTTTCCTTTGAGTTGTGAACAACGGAAGGAACATCAACAGCTATTTCCATAGGACGAAGCTCTTCTATCCCCAGTGAAGAAGGTTTTTTATCCCCAGTGAAGAAGCTCTTTTATCCCCAGTAACAAAGATTTTCTATCTCCAGTGAAAAGGTTCTTCCATCTCAATGAGGAAAAATGTTTATCGTCCCCAGAGAAGTTTAAAGCACGCAACACCATTCACCACCTGTGTTATCTACACCGTGTTGAAGAACATTTGCCGAGTATCTGGTTGTATTGCGACGTCGGTCCTTCTCCAGTATATACTCCATTGTTTGTCAGTCTCGTCAGCATGCATGCTACATTCATGACATTCATCATTCATACATATTGACATCATTTATGCATTCTTGCATTTTTCAATAATCGTTTGTTCAGGATATATCTATCCCAAAAAGTAAAGAAAAAAAAAGAAAAAAAAAGAAGAAAAGAAAAAAGGAGAAAAAGAAATAGGTATGGGCGTGTCGTCTCTCCAAGTAGGTTGTCACCCATAAGCAGAAATAAAATCTTCTTTCTCCAGTTCCCCACTGAGATCATTCCTCGTGGAAGAAAGTTGCTTTAGTTTCTCCTCTCAAAACGAAGGAGAAAATCCCATTTGAGCTCATTCCTCATGGGTACAAAGTCTTGTTTGACCGTTTCTTTCCAATTCATTCTTGGTTAGAACCTTGTCTTTACCAAAGATTCAAGTTCCAATTCCTCAAACAGAGTTGTGAAAAATAGAACCATAAACGATAGCCTCATCATCTGAGCAGTTTATGTTTCTTTCAAAAAAATTTCCTCTCAAGGAAATCAATCATGAAGACCATTTGACAAATCAGGGCTTTATTACTGTTCACAAGGCTGAACAACCAGTAATTTCCCAAGCAAAGTCTCCAGAATCATTTTATCACTTGGTTGATAATTGATCATGTCTTCAAAACCACTATCACAAGGCTGGTAGTCGGTAACCTTTTGTTCTGGTTATATTATTTAACATGTCTATCACAAGGCTGATAGTCGGTAATATTAACCGAACCTTTGAAACTCTTTTTACCTTGTCAAGTCTATCCCCATGCTGATAGTCGATAATGTCGGTAGGTAAGCTTTTCTTACAAAGCTATCATTCCCCGGTGAAGCATACACTTGCTTTCCCGAAAAGAAAAAAATGGATTCTCTTCCTAGAACGGAGTGAGACATCCTTCTCGATCTCTTTTCCCCAGTGGAGTCAGTCTTGATATTCCCTCGGTAAAGATATCCTTGTATCATTCGCAATTTTGGTATCTTAGGTCCAAAATTCGCGTCTTCTGATATTTAAGTCTCTTCCACCCTATCAAAACGAAGATTTTCAATCTTCATGTCTCAGGTTGAAGAAACTCAAATAGGGGCATCTGTCATACCCCAATTTTTGACCTAAGATACCACCTCATATCATTGCATATGCATCATTTGCATCTCTAACAAATTGCATAGTTTGTGTTTGCTACTTGTGACTCAGCAGGGATTTAATCAAGAAATCACTCATCAGTACAAGCAACAATCAGCTAGGGTTTTGTTCTCCCTTCATCTCAAATGAATCATCTTCATCAATAATCAACATTTGGTCCTCAGAGATTCATTTCAGCAAGCTCAACAGCTCTGAATCGACTGAACTAGGGTTTTGACTGAAGATAGCATACTCCTGACTTTTGCTCAGAATTTGATCTAATGACTTGGGACATGACCTCAAGACCCCAAGTACCTCATTTTGACCTAATCCATTAGCTCAAGACATCTCCTACACAAAGATTGATCAGACAAATCCTCAGATCAGGATTTTGAACTATCAGGGACTAAAATCAGGGATCACATTTGGGAAACCCTAAAAACCCCCAGGAAGTCAATCAAAGGTTTCAATCATCCTCAAATAATCCCTATGACCATATCCCATGGAAATTGCATCTCAATTCAAGGTCCACAGTCATCAATTTCATCAGGTCGACAATTAGGGTTTTGACCTAATTCACTGAATAACTGACTTTTTAATCAGGACATGGTGCCACAACTCAAACCATGGCTCAATATCCTCTAATGCCTCAATGTGATCCATTCATACCATTCATTTGGTGAGGGTAGCCTGTTTCATTTGAAATCTCCAGAAACGCGATTCGTCTGAAAAAGTCAACTGTGCAAGATCACCATTGACTTTTGGGGAATTTTGGTCAACCATGACTTTTGAAGTTTTAAATCATCAATATATGATATGAGAAGTCATTTGATCAAGAAAAATCAAGAAAATCAATCAAGAATCAAAAAGTCAAAAGTTTGACTTTCATACTTAGAAATTTTTTCTAAGTGTTTTTCATGGTTTTTTCCAAACTTTGGAGGGGAATAACTCAAAATTTCACCTACAAACTGAAAAAAACTTCCAACATGAAAGTTGTAGATTTTGATCCAATAAACAACTTTGACACATATAAATTTTTTCCATAAGATCAACCATTTAAGAGATATGGAGCTTCAAAGTTGGTATCATGTCTTCAAAACCACTATCACAAGGCTGGTAGTCGGTAACCTTTTGTTCTGGTTATATTATTTAACATGTCTATCACAAGGCTGATAGTCGGTAATATTAACCGAACCTTTGAAACTCTTTTTACCTTGTCAAGTCTATCCCCATGCTGATAGTCGATAATGTCGGTAGGTAAGCTTTTCTTACAAAGCTATCATTCCCCGGTGAAGCATACACTTGCTTTCCCGAAAAGAAAAAAATGGATTCTCTTCCTAGAACGGAGTGAGACATCCTTCTCGATCTCTTTTCCCCAGTGGAGTCAGTCTTGATATTCCCTCGGTAAAGATATCCTTGTATCATTCGCAATTTTGGTATCTTAGGTCCAAAATTCGCGTCTTCTGATATTTAAGTCTCTTCCACCCTATCAAAACGAAGATTTTCAATCTTCATGTCTCAGGTTGAAGAAACTCAAATAGGGGCATCTGTCATACCCCAATTTTTGACCTAAGATACCACCTCATATCATTGCATATGCATCATTTGCATCTCTAACAAATTGCATAGTTTGTGTTTGCTACTTGTGACTCAGCAGGGATTTAATCAAGAAATCACTCATCAGTACAAGCAACAATCAGCTAGGGTTTTGTTCTCCCTTCATCTCAAATGAATCATCTTCATCAATAATCAACATTTGGTCCTCAGAGATTCATTTCAGCAAGCTCAACAGCTCTGAATCGACTGAATTAGGGTTTTGACTGAAGATAGCATACTCCTGACTTTTGCTCAGAATTTGATCTAATGACTTGGGACATGACCTCAAGACCCCAAGTACCTCATTTTGACCTAATCCATTAGCTCAAGACATCTCCTACACAAAGATTGATCAGACAAATCCTCAGATCAGGATTTTGAACTATCAGGGACTAAAATCAGGGATCACATTTGGGAAACCCTAAAAACCCCCAGGAAGTCAATCAAAGGTTTCAATCATCCTCAAATAATCCCTATGACCATATCCCATGGAAATTGCATCTCAATTCAAGGTCCACAGTCATCAATTTCATCAGGTCGACAATTAGGGTTTTGACCTAATTCACTGAATAACTGACTTTTTAATCAGGACATGGTGCCACAACTCAAACCATGGCTCAATATCCTCTAATGCCTCAATGTGATCCATTCATACCATTCATTTGGTGAGGGTAGCCTGTTTCATTTGAAATCTCCAGAAACGCGATTCGTCTGAAAAAGTCAACTGTGCAAGATCACCATTGACTTTTGGGGAATTTTGGTCAACCATGACTTTTGAAGTTTTAAATCATCAATATATGATATGAGAAGTCATTTGATCAAGAAAAATCAAGAAAATCAATCAAGAATCAAAAAGTCAAAAGTTTGACTTTCATACTTAGAAATTTTTTCTAAGTGTTTTTCATGGTTTTTTCCAAACTTTGGAGGGGAATAACTCAAAATTTCACCTACAAACTGAAAAAAACTTCCAACATGAAAGTTGTAGATTTTGATCCAATAAACAACTTTGACACATATAAATTTTTTCCATAAGATCAACCATTTAAGAGATATGGAGCTTCAAAGTTGGTATCATGTCTTCAAAACCACTATCACAAGGCTGGTAGTCGGTAACCTTTTGTTCTGGTTATATTATTTAACATGTCTATCACAAGGCTGATAGTCGGTAATATTAACCGAACCTTTGAAACTCTTTTTACCTTGTCAAGTCTATCCCCATGCTGATAGTCGATAATGTCGGTAGGTAAGCTTTTCTTACAAAGCTATCATTCCCCGGTGAAGCATACACTTGCTTTCCCGAAAAGAAAAAAATGGATTCTCTTCCTAGAACGGAGTGAGACATCCTTCTCGATCTCTTTTCCCCAGTGGAGTCAGTCTTGATATTCCCTCGGTAAAGATATCCTTGTATCATTCGCAATTTTGGTATCTTAGGTCCAAAATTCGCGTCTTCTGATATTTAAGTCTCTTCCACCCTATCAAAACGAAGATTTTCAATCTTCATGTCTCAGGTTGAAGAAACTCAAATAGGGGCATCTGTCATACCCCAATTTTTGACCTAAGATACCACCTCATATCATTGCATATGCATCATTTGCATCTCTAACAAATTGCATAGTTTGTGTTTGCTACTTGTGACTCAGCAGGGATTTAATCAAGAAATCACTCATCAGTACAAGCAACAATCAGCTAGGGTTTTGTTCTCCCTTCATCTCAAATGAATCATCTTCATCAATAATCAACATTTGGTCCTCAGAGATTCATTTCAGCAAGCTCAACAGCTCTGAATCGACTGAATTAGGGTTTTGACTGAAGATAGCATACTCCTGACTTTTGCTCAGAATTTGATCTAATGACTTGGGACATGACCTCAAGACCCCAAGTACCTCATTTTGACCTAATCCATTAGCTCAAGACATCTCCTACACAAAGATTGATCAGACAAATCCTCAGATCAGGATTTTGAACTATCAGGGACTAAAATCAGGGATCACATTTGGGAAACCCTAAAAACCCCCAGGAAGTCAATCAAAGGTTTCAATCATCCTCAAATAATCCCTATGACCATATCCCATGGAAATTGCATCTCAATTCAAGGTCCACAGTCATCAATTTCATCAGGTCGACAATTAGGGTTTTGACCTAATTCACTGAATAACTGACTTTTTAATCAGGACATGGTGCCACAACTCAAACCATGGCTCAATATCCTCTAATGCCTCAATGTGATCCATTCATACCATTCATTTGGTGAGGGTAGCCTGTTTCATTTGAAATCTCCAGAAACGCGATTCGTCTGAAAAAGTCAACTGTGCAAGATCACCATTGACTTTTGGGGAATTTTGGTCAACCATGACTTTTGAAGTTTTAAATCATCAATATATGATATGAGAAGTCATTTGATCAAGAAAAATCAAGAAAATCAATCAAGAATCAAAAAGTCAAAAGTTTGACTTTCATACTTAGAAATTTTTTCTAAGTGTTTTTCATGGTTTTTTCCAAACTTTGGAGGGGAATAACTCAAAATTTCACCTACAAACTGAAAAAAACTTCCAACATGAAAGTTGTAGATTTTGATCCAATAAACAACTTTGACACATATAAATTTTTTCCATAAGATCAACCATTTAAGAGATATGGAGCTTCAAAGTTGGTATCTTTTGAAAATTTCACTTAAAACTTCATTTTCTTCAAAGTTCATGGATCTTTTTCACCCATTTCCTTAAAGGTCTTGAAGAAACTTTCAACTAGGGTTTTGAAGTACATAACATGAGCTTTCCAAAATGTCCAAGAGCATGAAAAAATATGAAGTGTAGCTATGGTTTTGAATTTTGCCATTAGTGAACTTTTCACTTGAAATTTCAAGTCATTTTGCCAAAGTTATGAGCCAAATTGCCAAATGGACCAAGTAATGATACATAGAGGCAATAATTGGAAGATATTTTCTGATTTGAGACAGATGGGAAAGAGATAAGAAGCATAGCCAATTTTAACCATGGTTTAGTAACTTTAACCATATGCATTTAATGGTAAGATTCCTTTCTATCCTTTAAGTGCCAAATCACCAAAGAAGAAGCAAGTTGCAAAGCTCTGAGTTCAGAATGTTTGGCCTATAAATAGAGGTGCAAATCACTCTTCAATTCACACCAAAACCTCACAATTATAGGTTTTCTCTCTTCTTTCTTGAATTACAAGTCATGTGTTTCAAAGTGAGGTAGAAAACTCAACCTCCAAACCTTGCAAGTTCTGAACAAAGTGATGCTTCCCACAACTCATAAACATCATTTGAAACTTGTTTGAACCACTCATACACCCCAAAAACACCTCAAGCTCAAAATCACTACCTCACTTCTCAAATATGCATAACCATGGCCTTATCATGCCAAAATCCATTCAAGATCATTTCTGTCCAAACTAACACTTCCAACACCTCATATATATATCACATATGAACTATCCAAACACTCACATATGATCTGAAACATCTCCATCTTCAAATTCGATTCATACTTGAAGCAACTGCAGATCGGGTGCCATGGCCATGCTCAGATGAATTCAACTTGTTCCAGACATCCAGACACCTTCCATAATCATCATAGAAGCTATTCAGATTGATACAAAGCATCTGTAACACCTCCAGATCAAAATCCAATTCTCAGTTTGGCCGTTTTTGAGGTAAGTGCTCATGAACTTCAAATTCATACTTCCACGCATCATAAATGAAATGTGAGCATACCATCTTGTTTCTGCACCTATGAGGATCATTAACCCTCAATCAATTGCATCATAACTTGCACATACACGATTTCACATTGAATTTCAGTTCTAGGGTTCTTCATGTTCATGCGAAAATTGACCCCTTTAGAGCAAAAATAAATGAATTCTGAGATCACCATCATGTTCCTTGTGAAAAACCGAGTGAGATAGACCCTTTGCTTGATCAAAACAACACAGTTTTAGAGATTTTCAAATTTCAGTTGGAGGGTTGTTCTTGGCGCGTTTTTGGTTCAAAGGATTTCTGGAAATTGATTTAAAATATAATTAATTCAACGCGTGTATATTACAAGCCACAAGCGTGGCTCAGTTGGCTTTTGTTTTGAGTAGTGACCTCAGGGTCACGAGTTCAAGTCCCTATGGGACCAAACCCTTCTTTTTTATCACTATTTCTCTTCATTTTTTTCACAACTTCAACCATTAATTTAACCCATCAAATTAACTCATTTTTTATTCATTTCTTACACACTTATTATTTTATATATGTATTTTATGAATATCAAAAAAAATCACAAAAATATATTTGTTTAATACATTTTTAATTAAGTTTAAAATAACATATTTTAAGTGTTTTTTAATACTTTTTAATATTGTTTTTCACTTGATTTCTCAAATTTAATCACTTGTAAATATTTTTTGAGCAAACCCTAATCATCTAAGTGTCAATTTAAGACAATCTTTTTGTTTATCTTGATTAAATTAACTTCTTTCAAAATTCAAATCATTTTAAATAAGCGATCGCGATTCTTTTCAAAAAACGATAAACCATTTTCTTTTGATTTTCAAAGAAAACTATTGATTAAATCTTTTTAATTGATCAATTGATTTTCAAAACGAAGTGGGGCCTCTCGAATATTAGAGAGTGTAAGTCCCATTTCTTTTCTTTTTGTACAGTTTTTTTAAACAATAAAACTTCTTCAAAATAAAATCTTTTCAAACAATTTTCAAATCATTTTCAAAACAACAAAACTTCAAAGAAACTTCAAAACTTTTCAATATACCACGGGCCTCCATGTAGGTATAAGTCCCAAGCCCCTTTTGTACATACCCATTCCAGTACATGAAATTAGGTATTTCATTGTACGCCTTTTTGTACATACACTTTTTTGTACATACACATTTTTGTACATACCTCGATCAGTTTGACTTTTAACTTTGAATAACAAACCAAAAATGAAGGTTTTCTTTAAATCTTCCCAAAAATACCGTGGGCCTCCATGTAGGTATAAGTCCCAAGCCCCTTTGTAAATACCTGTTTACATAGCTTTGAATAAATTCAAGTGGACCTCTCCCCGAGTGTGAGTCCCGAGCCCTGTGTATACAAATGGATCATGCTTACAGGTATATTTCCTTCATAAACTCCATTATATACACACACTTTGTCATATATAACTGTTCATATAACTGTTCATATTTGTTCATGTACTTGTGCATATTTGTTTGTACTTGTTCATATGTGTGATTGTGTTATATACTTGTTCAACTTAGTACAACACTAGGTTCCCCATAGCCTCCTATTGGGCTTCGTGCAAAGAATCTCCACTAGTTTAGGTTAGGACATAGAGTATGGTTTCCCGGTGAAATGGCTCTAAGAGCTCAAACCAACTATACCATGCCTCCCCTTGGGCTTTGTACAAACGAGTGACCCTCCCATAGCCTCCTCTTGGGCTTACAATGCAAGGACCCTGGATTGTCCCTCCCATAGCCTCCTATTGGGCTTACAATGCAAGGACCCTCGGATAGCCTCCTCTTGGGCTTCGTACAAGGACCCACGGGCTTCTAATAAGCATCCCCAATATCCAAATCAAATACCCTAGGAGATTAGACATTTTTCATCTCTATGCTAGGAGTATCTCTTCTATATCATCACAAACAATCAATCAATCAAAATCAAACTTTTTTGCCACGAGGCTGGCTAATCAATCAAACTGTTTTACCACCGTACTGGCTGATTAATCAAAGTTTTTGTCACAAGGCTGACTTCATTGAAACTTTTGCCACAAGGCTGGCTGGTTAAACAAAAACATCTTTATCATTCTAAGCACCCTAAGTGGCATGGCCCCGGGCTTATAATGAAAAGATTTTCAAACAAAAATCAAACAGATGTATGTGATGATATAGATTAGATACATCACATACATCTGTTTGATTTTTTTTGTTTGTTTAACCAGCCTTGTGGCAAAAACTTTCAATGAAGTCAGCCTCGTGACAAAAAGTTTTGATTAATCAGCCAGCCTCGTGGCAAAAGTTTCAATGAAGTCAGCCTTGTGACAAAAACTTTGATTAATCAGCCAGTACGGTGGTAAAACAGTTTGATTGATTAGCCAGCCTCGTGGCAAAAAAGTTTGATTTTGATTGATTGATTGTTTGTGATGATATAGAAGAGATACTCCTAGCATAGAGATGAAAAATGTCTAATCTCCTAGGGTATTTGATTTGGATATTGGGGATGCTTATTAGAAGCCCGTGGGTCCTTGTACGAAGCCCAAGAGGAGGCTATCCGAGGGTCCTTGCATTGTAAGCCCAAGAGGAGGCTATGGGAGGGACAATCCAGGGTCCTTGCATTGTAAGCCCAAGAGGAGGCTATGGGAGGGTCACTCGTTTGTACAAAGCCCAAGGGGAGGCATGGTATAGTTGGTTTGAGCTCTTAGAGCCATTTCACCGGGAAACCATACTCTATGTCCTAACCTAAACTAGTGGAGATTCTTTGCACGAAGCCCAATAGGAGGCTATGGGGAACCTAGTGTTGTACTAAGTTGAACAAGTATATAACACAATCACACATATGAACAAGTACAAACAAATATGCACAAGTACATGAACAAATATGAACAGTTATATGAACAGTTATATATGACAAAGTGTGTGTATATAATGGAGTTTATGAAGGAAATATACCTGTAAGCATGATCCATTTGTATACACAGGGCTCGGGACTCACACTCGGGGAGAGGTCCACTTGAATTTATTCAAAGCTATGTAAACAGGTATTTACAAAGGGGCTTGGGACTTATACCTACATGGAGGCCCACGGTATTTTTGGGAAGATTTAAAGAAAACCTTCATTTTTGGTTTGTTATTCAAAGTTAAAAGTCAAACTGATCGAGGTATGTACAAAAATGTGTATGTACAAAAAAGTGTATGTACAAAAAGGCGTACAATGAAATACCTAATTTCATGTACTGGAATGGGTATGTACAAAAGGGGCTTGGGACTTATACCTACATGGAGGCCCGTGGTATATTGAAAAGTTTTGAAGTTTCTTTGAAGTTTTGTTGTTTTGAAAATGATTTGAAAATTGTTTGAAAAGATTTTATTTTGAAGAAGTTTTATTGTTTAAAAAAACTGTACAAAAAGAAAAGAAATGGGACTTACACTCTCTAATATTCGAGAGGCCCCACTTCGTTTTGAAAATCAATTGATCAATTAAAAAGATTTAATCAATAGTTTTCTTTGAAAATCAAAAGAAAATGGTTTATCGTTTTTTGAAAAGAATCGCGATCGCTTATTTAAAATGATTTGAATTTTGAAAGAAGTTAATTTAATCAAGATAAACAAAAAGATTGTCTTAAATTGACACTTAGATGATTAGGGTTTGCTCAAAAAATATTTACAAGTGATTAAATTTGAGAAATCAAGTGAAAAACAATATTAAAAAGTATTAAAAAACACTTAAAATATGTTATTTTAAACTTAATTAAAAATGTATTAAAAAAATATATTTTTGTGATTTTTTTTGATATTCATAAAATACATATATAAAATAATAAGTGTGTAAGAAATGAATAAAAAATGAGTTAATTTGATGGGTTAAATTAATGGTTGAAGTTGTGAAAAAAATGAAGAGAAATAGTGATAAAAAAGAAGGGTTTGGTCCCATAGGGACTTGAACTCGTGACCCTGAGGTCACTACTCAAAACAAAAGCCAACTGAGCCACGCTTGTGGCTTGTAATATACACGCGTTGAATTAATTATATTTTAAATCAATTTCCAGAAATCCTTTGAACCAAAAACGCGCCAAGAACAACCCTCCAACTGAAATTTGAAAATCTCTAAAACTGTGTTGTTTTGATCAAGCAAAGGGTCTATCTCACTCGGTTTTTCACAAGGAACATGATGGTGATCTCAGAATTCATTTATTTTTGCTCTAAAGGGGTCAATTTTCGCATGAACATGAAGAACCCTAGAACTGAAATTCAATGTGAAATCGTGTATGTGCAAGTTATGATGCAATTGATTGAGGGTTAATGATCCTCATAGGTGCAGAAACAAGATGGTATGCTCACATTTCATTTATGATGCGTGGAAGTATGAATTTGAAGTTCATGAGCACTTACCTCAAAAACGGCCAAACTGAGAATTGGATTTTGATCTGGAGGTGTTACAGATGCTTTGTATCAATCTGAATAGCTTCTATGATGATTATGGAAGGTGTCTGGATGTCTGGAACAAGTTGAATTCATCTGAGCATGGCCATGGCACCCGATCTGCAGTTGCTTCAAGTATGAATCGAATTTGAAGATGGAGATGTTTCAGATCATATGTGAGTGTTTGGATAGTTCATATGTGATATATATATGAGGTGTTGGAAGTGTTAGTTTGGACAGAAATGATCTTGAATGGATTTTGGCATGATAAGGCCATGGTTATGCATATTTGAGAAGTGAGGTAGTGATTTTGAGCTTGAGGTGTTTTTGGGGTGTATGAGTGGTTCAAACAAGTTTCAAATGATGTTTATGAGTTGTGGGAAGCATCACTTTGTTCAGAACTTGCAAGGTTTGGAGGTTGAGTTTTCTACCTCACTTTGAAACACATGACTTGTAATTCAAGAAAGAAGAGAGAAAACCTATAATTGTGAGGTTTTGGTGTGAATTGAAGAGTGATTTGCACCTCTATTTATAGGCCAAACATTCTGAACTCAGAGCTTTGCAACTTGCTTCTTCTTTGGTGATTTGGCACTTAAAGGATAGAAAGGAATCTTACCATTAAATGCATATGGTTAAAGTTACTAAACCATGGTTAAAATTGGCTATGCTTCTTATCTCTTTCCCATCTGTCTCAAATCAGAAAATATCTTCCAATTATTGCCTCTATGTATCATTACTTGGTCCATTTGGCAATTTGGCTCATAACTTTGGCAAAATGACTTGAAATTTCAAGTGAAAAGTTCACTAATGGCAAAATTCAAAACCATAGCTACACTCCATATTTTTTCATGCTCTTGGACATTTTGGAAAGCTCATGTTACACACTTCAAAACCTTAGTTGAAAGTTTCTTCAAGACCTTTAAGGAAATGGGTGAAAAAGATCCATGAACTTTGAAGAAAATGAAGTTTTAAGTGAAGTTTTCAAAAGAGTACCAACTTTGAAGCACCATATCTCTTAAATGGTTGATCTTATGGAAAAAAT